>NC_092147.1:4838364-4888364 GCF_045791955.1 Oncorhynchus clarkii lewisi
TAGGAGAACACAGGAGATATAGGAGAATACCCCTGAACATGGCAGTTAACCCACTGTTCCTAGTCTGTTATTGAAATTAAGATTTTGTTCTTAACTGACTTGCCTAGTTAAATAATGGTAAAATAAAATTGACATGCCTGTAGCATATTGATAAACCTGCAGCATATTGATAAACCTGTAGCATATTGATAAACCTGTAGCATATTGATAAGCCTGTAGCATATTGATAAACCTGTAGCATATTGACATGCCTGTAGCATATTGATAAACCTGTAGCATATTGATAAACCTATAGCATATTGATTTTTTTTTTAATTTTATTTCACCTTTATTTAACCAGGTAGGCCAGTTGAGAACAAGTTCTCATTTGCAACTGCGACCTGGCCAAGATAAGGCATAGCAGTGTGAACAGACAACACAGAGTTACACATGGAGTAAACAATTAACAAGTCAATAACACAGTAGAAAAAAGGGGAGTCTATATATACATTGTGTGCAAAAGGCATGAGAAGGTAGGCAAATAATTACAATTATGCAGATTAACACTGGAGTGATAAATGATCAGATGGTTATGTACAGGTAGAGATTGGTGTGCAAAAGAGCAGAAAAATAAAAATAAATAAATAAAAACAGTATGGGGATGAGGTAGGTGAAAATGGGTGGGCTATTTACCAATAGACTATGTACAGCTGCAGCGATCGGTTAGCTGCTCGGATAGCAGATGTTTGAAGTTGGTGAGGGAGATAAAAGTCTCCAACTTCAGCGATTTTTGCAATTCGTTCCAGTCACAGGCAGCAGAGAACTGGAACGAAAGGCGGCCAAATGAGGTGTTGGCTTTAGGGATGATCAGTGAGATACACCTGCTGGAGCGCGTGCTACGGATGGGTGTTGCCATCGTAACCAGTGAACTGAGATAAGGCGGAGCTTTACCTAGCATGGACTTGTAGATGACCTGGAGCCAGTGGGTCTGGCGACGAATATGTAGCGAGGGCCAGCCGACTAGAGCATACAAGTCGCAGTGGTGGGTGGTATAAGGTGCTTTGGTGACAAAACGGATGGCACTGTGATAAACTGCATCCAGTTTGCTGAGTAGAGTGTTGGAAGCAATTTTGTAGATGACGTCGCCGAAGTCGAGGATCGGTAGGATAGTCAGTTTTACTAGGGTAAGTTTGGCGGCGTGAGTGAAGGAGGCTTTGTTGCGGAATAGAAAGCCGACTCTTGATTTGATTTTCGATTGGAGATGTTTGATATGGGTCTGGAAGGAGAGTTTAGAGTCTAGCCAGACACCTAGGTACTTATAGATGTCCACATATTCAAGGTCGGAACCATCCAGGGTGGTGATGCTGGTCAGGCGTGCGGGTGCAGGCAGCGAACGGTTGAAAAGCATGCATTTGGTTTTACTAGCGTTTAAGAGCAGTTGGAGGCCACGGAAGGAGTGCTGTATGGCATTGAAGCTCGTTTGGAGGTTAGATAGCACAGTGTCCAAGGACGGGCCGGAAGTATATAGAATGGTGTCGTCTGCGTAGAGGTGGATCAGGGAATCGCCCGCAGCATGAGAAACATCATTGATATATACAGAGAAAAGAGTCGGCCCGAGAATTGAACCCTGTGGCACCCCCATAGAGACTGCCAGAGGACCGGACAGCATGCCCTCCGATTTGACACACTGAACTCTGTCTGCAAAGTAATTGGTGAACCAGGCAAGGCAGTCATCCGAAAAACCGAGGCTACTGAGTCTGCCGATTAGAATACGGTGATTGACAGAGTCGAAAGCCTTGGCAAGGTCTATGAAGACGGCTGCACAGTACTGTCTTTTATCGATGGCGGTTATGATATCGTTTAGTACCTTGAGCGTGGCTGAGGTACACCCGTGACCGGCTCGGAAACCAGATTGCACAGCGGAGAAGGTACGGTGGGATTCAAGATGGTCAGTGACCTGTTTGTTGACTTGGCTTTCGAAGACCTTAGATAGGCAGGGCAGGATGGATATAGGTCTGTAACAGTTTGGGTCCAGGGTGTCGCCCCCTTTGAAGAGGGGGATGACTGCGGCAGCTTTCCAATCCTTGGGGATCTCAGACGATATGAAAGAGAGGTTGAACAGGCTGGTAATAGGGGTTGCGACAATGGCGGCGGATAGTTTCAGGAATAGAGGGTCCAGATTGTCCAGCCCAGCTGATTTGTACGGGTCCAGGTTTTGCAGCTCTTTCAGGACATCTGCTATCTGGATTTGGGTAAAGGAGAACCTGGAGAGGCTTGGGCGAGTAGCTGCGGGGGGGGGGGGGAGCTGTTGTCCGAGGTTGGAGTAGCCAGGCGGAAGGCATGGCCAGCCGTTGAGAAATGCTTGTTGAAGTTTTCGATAATCATGGATTTATCGGTGGTGACCATGTTACCTAGTCTCAGTGCAGTGGGCAGCTGGGAGGAGGTGCTCTTGTTCTCCATGGACTTCACAGTGTCCCAGAACTTTTTGGAGTTGGAGCTACAGGATGCAAACTTCTGCCTGAAGAAGTTGGCTTTAGCTTTCCTGACTGACTGTGTGTATTGGTTCCTGACTTCCCTGAACAGTTGCATATCGCGGGGACTATTCGATGTTAGCGCAGTCCGCCACAGGATGTTTTTGTGCTGGTCGAGGGCAGTCAGGTCTGGAGTGATCCAGGGGCTATATCTGTTCTTAGTTCTGCATTTTTTGAACGGAGCATGCTTATCTAAAATGGTGAGGAAGTTACTTTTAAAGAAAGACCAGGCATCCTCAACTGACGGGATGAGGTCAATGTCCTTCCAGGATACCCGGGCCAGGTCGATTAGAAAGGCCTGCTCACAGAAGTGTTTTAGGGAGCGTTTGACAGTGATGAGGGGTGGTCGTTTGACTGCGGCTCCGTAGCGGATACAGGCAATGAGGCAGTGATCGCTGAGATCCTGGTTGTAGACAGCGGAGGTGTATTTGGAGGGCCAGTTGGTCAGGATGACGTCAATGAGGGTGCCCTTGTTTACAGAGTTAGGGTTGTACCTGGTGGGTTCCTTGATGATTTGAGTGAGATTGAGGGCATCTAGCTTAGATTGTAGGACTGCCGGGGTGTTAAGCATATCCCAGTTTAGGTCACCTAACAGAACAAACTCTGAAGCTAGATGGGGGGCGATCAATTCACAAATGGTGTCCAGGGCACAGCTGGGAGCTGAGGGGGGTCGGTAGCAGGCGGCAACAGTGAGAGACTTATTTCTGGAGAGAGTAATTTTCAAAATTAGTAGTTCGAACTGTTTGGGTATGGACCTGGAGAGTATGACATTACTTTGCAGGCTATCTCTGCAGTAGACTGCAACTCCTCCCCCTTTGGCAGTTCTATCTTGACGGAAGATGTTATAGTTGGGTATGGAAATCTCAGAATTTTTGGTGGCCTTCCTGAGCCAGGATTCAGACACGGCAAGGACATCAGGGTTAGCAGAGTGTGCTAGAGCAGTGAGTAAGACACACTTAGGGAGGAGGCTTCTGATGTTGACATGCATGAAACCAAGGCTTTTTCGATCACAGAAGTCAACAAATGAGGGTGCCTGGGGACATGCAGGGCCTGGGTTTACCTCCACATCACCCGCGGAACAGAGAAGGAGTAGTATGAGGGTGCGGCTGAAGGCTATCAAAACTGGTCGCCTAGGGCGTTGGGGACAGAGAATAAGAGGAGCAGGTTTTGAATTGATAAACCTGTAGCATATTGATAAACCTGTAGCATATTGGTAAACCTGTAGCATATTGATAAACCTGTAGCATATTGATAAGCCTGTAGCATATTGATAAACCTGTAGCATATTGATAAACCTGTAGCATATTGATAAGCCTGTAGCATATTGATAAACCTGTAGCATATTGATAAACCTGTAGCATATTGATAAACCTGTAGCATATTGATAAGCCTGTAGCATATTGATAAACCTGTAGCATATTGATAAACCTGTAGCATATTGATAAACCTGTAGCATATTGATAAACCTGTAGCATATTGATAAGCCTGTAGCATATTGATAAACCTGTAGCATATTGATAAACCTGTAGCATATTGATACACCTGTAGCATATTGATAAACCTGTAGCACATTGATAAACCTGTAGCATATTGATAAACCTGTAGCATATTGATAAACCTGTAGCATATTGATAAGCCTGTAGCATATTGAACACTAATGACTGATGGTGTAAAAACTGCTTTGTCACACCAGACCAGGGTGTGTTTCCTATATCCTGAATGGCTAATGACCCAAAGACCCAAAGGCCCATGGGGTGCCTTGAATAGGTCTACTGATAAGGGCATACAGTACATGGCATTCAATATACACTATATATACAAAAGTATGTGGACACCCCTTCAAATGAGTGGATTCGGCAATATCAGCCACACCCATTGCTGAAAGGTGTATAAAATCGAGCACACAGCCATGCGATCTCCATAGACAAACATTGACAATAGAATGACCCGTACCGAAGAGCCCAGTGACTTTATGATCTTGTGGCTGAATTGAAAGAAAATCTCCAAAAAGGCCTTCCCAGAAGGGAGTCTGTCATAGCGGCATGATTAAGGCCCTTGATTCTGGAATGAGATTGTCGACGAGCTGTAGCATATTGATAAACCTGTAGCATATTGACATGCCTGTAGCATATTGTAAACCTGTAGCATATTGATAAACCTGTAGCATATTGATAAACCTGTAGCATATTGACATGCCTGTAGCATATTGATAAACCTGTAGCATATTGATAAACCTGTAGCATATTGATAAGCCTGTAGCATATTGATAAACCTGTAGCATATTGATAAACCTGTAGCATATTGATAAACCTGTAGCATATTGATAAACCTGTAGCATATTGATAAACCTGTAGCATATTGATAAACCTGTAGCATATTGATAAACCTGTAGCATATTGACATGCCTGTAGCATATTGATAAGCCTGTAGCATATTGATAAACCTGTAGCATATTGATAAACCTGTAGCATATTGACATGCCTGTAGCATATTGATAAACCTGTAGCATATTGATAAACCTGTAGCATATTGATAAGCCTGTAGCATATTGATAAACCTGTAGCATATTGATAAACCTGTAGCATATTGATAAACCTGTAGCATATTGATAAACCTGTAGCATATTGATAAACCTGTAGCATATTGATAAGCCTGTAGCATATTGATAAACCTGTAGCATATTGATAAACCTGTAGCATATTGATAAACCTGTAGCATATTGATAAACCTGTAGCATATTGATAAACCTGTAGCATATTGATAAACCTGTAGCATATTGATAAACCTGTAGCATATTGACATGCCTGTAGCATATTGATAAGCCTGTAGCATATTGATAAACCTGTAGCATATTGATAAACCTGTAGCATATTGACATGCCTGTAGCATATTGATAAACCTGTAGCATATTGATAAACCTGTAGCATATTGATAAGCCTGTAGCATATTGATAAACCTGTAGCATATTGATAAACCTGTAGCATATTGATAAACCTGTAGCATATTGATAAACCTGTAGCATATTGATAAACCTGTAGCATATTGATAAACCTGTAGCATATTGATAAACCTGTAGCATATTGACATGCCTGTAGCATATTGATAAGCCTGTAGCATATTGATAAACCTGTAGCATATTGGTAAGCCTGTAGCATATTGATAAACCTGTAGCATATTGATAAACCTGTAGCACATTGATAAACCTGTAGCATATTGATAAACCTGTAGCATATTGATAAACCTGTAGCATATTGATAAGCCTGTAGCATATTGATAAACCTGTAGCATATTGATAAACCTGTAGCATATTGATACACCTGTAGCATATTGATAAACCTGTAGCACATTGATAAACCTGTAGCATATTGATAAACCTGTAGCATATTGATAAACCTGTAGCATATTGATAAGCCTGTAGCATATTGAACACTAATGACTGATGGTGTAAAAACTGCTTTGTCACACCAGACCAGGGTGTGTTTCCTGTATCCTGAATGGCTAATGACCCAAAGACCCAAAGGCCCATAGGGTGCCTTGAATAGGTCTACTGATAAGGGCATACAGTACATGGCATTCAATATACACTATATATACAAAAGTATGTGGACACCCCTTCAAATGAGTGGATTCGGCAATATCAGCCACACCCATTGCTGAAAGGTGTATAAAATCGAGCACACAGCCATGCGATCTCCATAGACAAACATTGACAATAGAATGACCCGTACCGAAGAGCCCAGTGACTTTATGATCTTGTGGCTGAATTGAAAGAAAATCTCCAAAAAGGCCTTCCCAGAAGGGAGTCTGTCATAGCGGCATGATTAAGGCCCTTGATTCTGGAATGAGATTGTCGACGAGCAGGTGTCCACATACTTTTGATCATGTAGCATCATGTACCATTTCAACCAGTTCCCAATGGTAAATCATTACCATAACCAATTGTAACCTGGGACTATAACGATTTGACTGAGTATGGTACTAAAAAGCTGTAATGAATCATTTGAATCAGTTCTCACAAATAGGCCCACGAACAGTCCCACTCCCATGACGTTGTGATTTGGAATCGTAGGTCTGCCGCCCAAAATGAGAGCAAGTAGCATCTACTGTATGTCATATAATGTTAACCCCAAAATATTCCATGTAGACCTACCAGTAGTAAGACCTCTCAGTCTATAGTATTAAGACCTCTCAGTCTATAGTAGTACGACCTCCATGTAGACCTACCAGTAGTACGACCTCTCACAGTCTATAGTAGTACGACCTCTCACAGTCTATAGTAGTACTACTTCCATGTAGACCTACCAGTAGTACGACCTCTCACAGTCTATAGTAGTACGACCTCCATGTAGACCTACCAGTAGTACGACCTCTCACAGTCTATAGTAGTACGTTCCTCCATGTAGACCTACCAGGAGTAGAGTACGACCTCTCACAGTCTATAGTAGTACGACCTCTCACAGTCTATAGTAGTATGACCTCCATGTAGACCTAGCAGTAGCCCTGGACATATACGTGAGCTGGTGTGAATTGAGAAATCAATTCAGATTGCTTTGGTGAAATGGCATAGATTTCATTGCAACGGTAAAATACAGAACAATTCTGATGTGTTTTGTAGGCTGGCCGACATGCACCAGTCCAACATTATGTTTCAGCTTGGCCCATCAAACTATAAAAGGTAGAATAGAAGGTAACGGATACTGTTTAGAAAAATGTCATTGACATAATGTCAACCTGTGGTTACGGAAGTGATAACACCAGAGAAGCCGGTGTTTGGAAGATGTATTGACACGGGTATTGTTAGGCCTAAGACTAAATCTAAGGTTGCTACCCGAGCCGACTGGTTGTTAGTTCTATCGGTTTCGGTTGCTAGAGACTGCGACCGAGTCGTTCAGTATTTTGGTTCTGTATCTATGGACACGACTCAGTCGTTCAGTATGTTGGTTCTGTATCTATGGACACGACTCAGTCGTTAAGTATGTTGGTTCTGTATCTATGGAAGTGACTCAGTCGTTCAGTATGCTGGTTCTGTATCTATGGAAGCGACTCAGTCGTTCAGTATGTTGGTTCTGTATCTATGGAAGCGACTCAGTCGTTCAGTATGTTGGTTCTGTATCTATGGACACGACTCAGTCGTTCAGTATGTTGGTTCTGTATCTATGGACACGACTCAGTCGTTAAGTATGTTGGTTCTGTATCTATGGAAGTGACTCAGTCGTTCAGTATGCTGGTTCTGTATCTATGGAAGCGACTCAGTCGTTCAGTATGTTGGTTCTGTATCTATGGACACGACTCAGTCGTTCAGTATGTTGGTTCTGTATCTATGGAAGCGACTCAGTCGTTCAGTATGTTGGTTCTGTATCTATGGACACGACTCAGTCGTTCAGTATGTTGGTTCTGTATCTATGGACACGACTCAGTCGTTCAGTATGTTGGTTCTGTATCTATGGAAGCGACTCAGTCGTTCAGTATGTTGGTTCTGTATCTATGGACACGACTCAGTCGTTAAGTATGTTGGTTCTGTATCTATGGACACGACTCAGTCGTTCAGTATGTTGGTTCTGTATCTATGGACACGACTCAGTCGTTAAGTATGTTGGTTCTGTATCTATGGACACGACTCAGTCGTTCAGTATGTTGGTTCTGTATCTATGGACACGACTCAGTCGTTGGTTCTAAATGTTCTATTGCCATACTGGCTGGCAACGTTCTTATCCCTTGCTTGCTAGCTAACTACGGCTAATTTACAGCAAAGTAGCTGCATTTGCATTTGTTGAAGCTGTTTTATAGTGACATATATTTGGATACATCCATAACAATGAGCTAATGAGGCGCGATTTCACCTGGCATAGAAACTGTGCTCACTCGTCAAGAATGTTGTTCAGAGGAGCTAGCCAACAACACAGCTACCACAATCACTTCAAACTGAATGTAAAAAGACTGCAAACTAACTGCACTTCCGTTTAATTTGGCCTGTTTTCTATTGACATTTCTTTGTATGTATCCATCAAAAAATAATGTTGATTCATGATTTCGAATGGCTGAGAAAAACGGCCTGCCTGAGTCGTCCCGACACATTCATTACGTATTAATGCTCATGTCTGATGTCCCAAAACTCCCCGAGACCCTCGGATAGTGGGGTCTGCAATTATCAACGGCAACCCGAGAGCAATTAGGGTTAAATGCCTTTCTCAAGTGTAATTAGGGTTAAATGCCCTGCTCAAGAACAATTAGGGTTAAATGCCTTGCTCAAGAACAATTAGGGTTAAATGCCTTGCTCAAGTGCGACAGATTTCTCACCTTACGAACTAGAGACCTCTTGACAACTCTTCCAACGCTCTAACCGAGTGGGTTACCTGCCCCTCTACCTTATTACAGGTATGGGCTGGCTTTTAGGCATAATCTGACATGAGAACGCATCTGACCACCATTTGTTGGGAGAGAGACTGTAATTACGAGGATATAAGAGTTGTGTGAAATAAGACGCAGGTGAACGGGACGTGCATCATGGGAATTTATCACGATCTAATGTTAGCCTATAATTTACTCCCCACGTCATTTGTTTTTTTTAATATCATAAGCTACAACATATGCCTGTAGTTTAGACGTAGGCTGTCTTTTGAAACGGACATTTCAGGATAATTCAACGTGTAGGGCTATTACATTGTCCCAGGCACAATTCAATTGTAACGTTATGAAAAAATAAAAAAGGCAAATTCTAAATGAGGTTGTCAACTGATGTTGCTGACTTGCCTACCTCCTGAATGACATTCTTATTGTCAACCAGCTCAACATTATACTACAAAAGGACAATAAATAGGGAAAATAGAGAAAATGATCTATTATATTTAAGCCCCTAGTTTTCCATCCATCCTACATGGTCTGAGCTGACAGCTCCTCTATAGCCGCACCCCATCACAATCCTTCCCTTCCCAGCCCCGGGAGACGCAACGCCAAACAAACACTGCCCCATGAATACGGCATTAGCACCAGAACAATGGATCCTACCTCTTTAATGCCCCGTCCGGTTTAAGAAGCTTGTTTGCTCTGCTCTCCTCTTCTGTTAATTGTCTGTCTTCCAGCTCTGGCTCTGTCTCTCTTTCTCTCTCTCTCTCTCTCTGTCTGTCTGACTGTCACAGACCAGCTGCCAGCCCACTTCCCTTGTTTTCTCCCTTCCTCCCTCCAAGCGGGAAGAAGACTCAAGGTAGAAAGAACATCACGACCGCTAGAGGGTATATTACAGTATAGCCTAGAAACCCTGCTATAGCCTGGGGTCCAGGGAGGGTTTGATAAAACAAGAAGGGTTTTGCGTTGATTGCTGGGAAACAAAATGTCTCTGTTCTGTTGACTGCCTGCCTGCTGCCTACAGGAAGGATGCTGAACTGTTCTCTAGCCTGGTGATGTCATCACTGAGGGAGGTAGCAGCATCAATGCAGCAGAGAGAGAGAGAGAGAGAGAGAGAGAGAGAGAGAGGGGAAAGGGAGGAGGAGGGGAGGGCTGAACCTCGGGCAGAGAGAAACAGCCAATAATGCCCTTGAATTGAATTGAAACAGAGAGAGCGAGAGCGAGAAAGAGAGAGAGATGGGGAAAGGGTGGGGGGAGGGCTGAGCACTGGGCAGAGAGAGAGAGAGAGAGAGAGAGAGAGAGAGAGAGAGAGAGAGAGAGACAGGGGAAGGGAGGGGAGGGCTGAGCACTGGGTCGAGAGAGAGTGAGAGATAAATAATAAGAGAGAGAGAGAGGGGGAGGGCTGAGCACTGGGCAGAGAGAGAGAGAGACAGAGAGAGAGAGAGAGAGACAGAGAGAGAGAGAGAGAGAGAGAGAGAGAGAGAGAGAGAGAGAGACAGAGAGAGAGAGAGAGAGAGAGAGAGAGAGACAGAGAGAGAGAGAGAGAGAGAGAGAGAGAGAAAGAATAAGAGAGAGAAAGAGAGAGAGAAAGAGAGAGAGAGGGGGGAAGGGAGGGGAGGGGTAAGCATACTGTCTGGCAACGTTCATCCCTCGCTAACCAACTAGGGCTAACTTACAGTCACGTCAAACCGTGCAGACAGAATAACAAGCTAGTCAACAACACAGCTTCAAACTGGAGCTGGAATGACAGCAAACTACTTTCACTTCGTTTCGTTAGACCTTTTTTCAATTGGAATTTATTTGCATATGTCCATATAAATGATGCTGAGTCATGATTTCGACTGGCTGAGAAACGCTGCCTGTCTGTCTGTCTGTCTGTCTGTTTGCCTGTCTGTCTGTCTGTCTGTCTGTCTGTCTGTCTGTCTGTCTGTCTGTCTGTCTATCTCGTCCCGACTCCCGACATGCTCATTACTACGGGACAGCTGGACATCGAACTAAACTAAATGTTAGTCTTAAAGAAACGCGAGGTAATGTCTAGATGCTTTTTATGGTGGAGATCAAGTTTATAAATTGCCTGGCTGGGCTGATGAGACAGTGGATTGCAGCAGTCAGATGGAACAGAGTGAATAGACATTTTAACGTCAGCCGGTGGTAACTTGTCGAATAGACACCGGCTGGAAAGCGGTTTAAACCAATCAGCATTCAGGATTAGTCCTCACCCATTGTATAATTCTGTATGACATCTAGCTATAGTATTGTATACGGACATATCAAGACAGATTTACACATCTCGGCACCCAGAACCAATCAGCTACTCTCTCTACAGTTAATTGTAATGTTAAGGCCGTCGCTAGAGACGAATCACTAATATAAAGACAGAGGGAAAGTGAATTCCTAACGACGAAAACATTTATTTACAGCATTAATGTCCTGGACATTTTGATCTGCATGGTGAATTAA
Source organism: Oncorhynchus clarkii lewisi (assembly GCF_045791955.1). Classification (NCBI taxonomy): domain Eukaryota; kingdom Metazoa; phylum Chordata; class Actinopteri; order Salmoniformes; family Salmonidae; genus Oncorhynchus; species Oncorhynchus clarkii. The sequence continues at coordinate 4,849,677 of NC_092147.1, forward strand.
TCCCCTTTTTTATAGGCCAAGCCTGAGACATCAAGCTGAGAAGACACAGTACCAGCACAAAGCAGAGCTCTGTACCATGGAAATACCCCGTGAATGTTATCAGGCCTGGTTAGTTGGTTGGGACACCACCAAGTTGTTTAGAGGGACCTGCCAGAAGAGGACTGGTCCACCCCTCAGAGCCTGGTTCCTCTCTAGGTTTCTTCGTAGGTTCCTGCATTTCTAGGGAGTTTTTCCTAGCCACCGTGCTTCTACACCTGCATTGCATGCTATTTTGGGGCTTTTAGGCTGGGTTTCTGTACAGCACTTTGAAATATCAGCTGATGTAAAACGGGCTTTGTAAATACATTTGATTTAAATTGGTCAGTTGGTAGCTGTTACAAGCTTTGTTTTTATCCATTTATATTGTGAGGTTGGACGTTAGCACGTTAGCGCATTGGGCGTCACCGATTGGTGTCACCTCGTTAGTCAGTATGTGTTACACCTGTGCTGGTTTGTCATCTCGTTAGTCGGAAGGTGTTTCACCTGTGCTGGCCCAAGGGATATTTTAGAGTGGCTGGCCCAGGTGATATTCAAGAGTGGCTGGCCCAGGTGATATTTTAGAGTGGCTGGCCCAGGTGATATTTAAGAGTGGCTGGCCCAGGGGATATTTAAGAGTGGCTGGCCCAGGGGATATTTTAGAGTGGCTGGCTACAGGTGATATTTTAGAGTGGCTGGCACAGGTGATATTTAAGAGTGGCTGGCCCAGGGGATATTTACAGAGTGGCTGGCCCAGGTGATATTTACAGAGTGGCTGGCCCAGGTGATATGTTAGAGTGGCTGGCCCAGGTGATATTTTAGAGTGGCTGACCCAGGGGATATTTACAGAGTGGCTGGCCCAGGTGATATTTTAGAGTGGCTGGCCCAGGTGATATTTTAGAGTGGCTGGCCCAGGTGATATGTTAGAGTGGCTGGCCCAGGGGATATTTACAGAGTGGCTGGCCCAGGGGATATGTTAGAGTGGCTGGCTCAGGGGATATTTTATAGTGGCCAGGAGATATTTTAGAGTGGCTGGCCTAGGTGATAAGTTAGAGTGGCCAGGGGATATTTTAGAGTGGCTGGCCCAGGGGATATTTACAGAGTGGCTGGCCCAGGGGATATTTACAGAGTGGCTGGCCCAGGCGATATTTAAGAGTGGCTGGCCCAGGGGATATTTTAGAGTGGCTGGCCCAGGTGATATTTAAGAGTGGCTGGCCCAGGTGATATGTTAGAGTGGCTGGCCCAGGGGATATTTTAGAGTGGCTGGCCCAGGGGATATTTACAGAGTGGCTGGCCCTGGTGATATTTTAGAGTGGCTGGCCCAGGGGATATTTACAGAGTGGCTGGCCCAGGGGATATTTACTGAGTGGCTGGCCCAGGTGATATGTTAGAGTAGCTGGCCCAGGGGATATTTACAGAGTGGCTGGCCCAGGGGATATTTACTGAGTGGCTGGCCCAGGTGATATGTTAGAGTAGCTGGCCCAGGGGATATTTACAGAGTGGCTGGCCCAGGGGATATTTACAGGGTGGCTGGCCCAGGTGATATTTACTGAGTGGCTGGCCCAGGTGATATGTTAGAGTAGCTGGCCCAGGTGATATGTTAGAGTAGCTGGCCCAGGGGATATTTACAGAGTGGCTGGCCCAGGGGATATTTACTGAGTGGCTGGCCCAGGTGATATGTTAGAGTAGCTGGCCCAGGGGATATTTACAGAGTGGCTGGCCCAGGGGATATTTACAGAGTGGCTGGCCCAGGTGTATTTTAGATAGGCACCCTATTCCCTATACAGTGCTCTACTTTAGACCAGGCCCCATTTGGGATGCAACTTATATCCAACCCACAAAATGTGAGAGAAAATCTAGTACTTTTCAGTAAATCCCAATGCAAGACACCCACGTAATACTCTCTCAATGGTAAGGATTGGAGAATACAGCGCAGTGAGACATGATGAACACAGCTCTTCTTGTTAAGTCAGCTTTGGCTTAGCTGTGGCTTTGCTGTGGCTTAGCTGTGGCTTAGCTTTGGCTTAGCTGTAGCTTAGCTTTGGCTAAGCTGTGGTTTAGCTGTGGCTTAGCTGTGGCTTAGCTTTGGCTTAGCTTTGATTTAGCTTTGGTTTAGCTGTGGCTTAGCTTTGGCTTAGCTTTGATTTAGCTTTGGCTTAGCTGTGGCTTAGCTGTGGCTTAGCTTTGGCTTAGCTTTGGCTTAGCTTTGGCTTAGCTTTGGCTTAGCTGTGGCTTAGCTTTGGCTTAGCTGTGGGTTAGCTGTGGCTTAGCTTTGGCTTAGCTTTGGCTTAGTTTTGGCTTAGCATTGCAAGGGGTTGAAAGTATTTTCTCAACAAGGAAATGACTTAGGAAAAATAGAGGTAATATTATTGTTTGATCATAATTCCAAATTTGTAACACATAATTGGAGTACAACATTATGTTGGCATATTTACAGACTATGGGCTCTATGTCCAGCTGGCTCCATGTCCAGCTGGCTCCATGTTCATCTGGCTCTATGTCCATCTGGCTCTATGTCCAGCTGGCTCCATGTCCAGCTGGCTCCATGTTCATCTGGCTCTATGTCCATCTGGCTCTATGTTCATCTGGCTCTACGTTCAGCTGGCTCTATGTTCAGCTGGCTCTATGTTCATCTGGCTCTATGTTCATCTGGCTCTATGTCCAGCTGGCTCTATGTCCAGCTGGCTCTATGTTCAGCTGGCTCTATGTTCTTCTGGCTCTATGTTCAGCTGGCTCTATGTTCTTCTGGCTCTATGTTCAGCTTGCTCCATGTTCAGCTTGCTCTATGTTCATCTGGCTCTATGTTCATCTGGCTCTATGTTCATCTGGCTCTATGTTCATCTGGCTCTATGTTCATCTGGCTCTATGTTCAGCTGGCTCTATGTTCATCTGGCTCTATGTTCATCTGGCTCTATGTTCAGCTGGCTCTATGTCCAGCTGGCTCTATGTTCATTGGCTACATGTTCAGCTCACTAACCTGCCTATACTGACAGGGTTGTCCTCTTCTCCTCTCCTATTCTCACCCTGGGCTCTATGTCCAGCTGGCTCTATGTTCGGCTAGCGCTAAGGAGGCACAGGTGTCAAACGCACATTACTTTGCAATTTTGTCATGTAAAAACCGGCGTTTTCCAGCCCTTACATCATGTTTGGCAATTTACCTGCCTAACATCAGCTGCACTGAGGTGGGAGGGGTGGAAATATTGGAGGTGTGTCCAATAGTGTGGAGGTGTGTCCAATAGTGTGGAGGTATGGCCAATATGCCAATTTCAGTCAGTGCAACTAGGGACATTTTGGACCGACTAAAATCTGGTCTTAGTGGTAACACAGTTAGTTATGTGGCATTGAGTTTGCCAGCGGAGGAGCACACAGAATCCTTACGTACCAATGTTTTATTAAAATATCACGAGTAGAAAACAGTCAACAGACATTCATCTTTTTTTTAAATTTAAATTGGACATTATTTCTGTCCAGTTTCTTTCAAACGTTTGTGAACTCATTACGTGTGACGCCCACTGCATGAAAGGTGTCAGTGACCGTAGGAGGAAGCCGGTCTAGGAACATCAAGTTATTTAAAAAGACTGAATATTGTTTTTCATTGATCATTTTGTAAAAAAAAAAATACACCTTCCACTTTCCTCTGCTGGACCCAACTGTCAAGTCTCAGGAACTCCAACCTCTGTCCGTGGAGATGAATCCAGTCTCAGGAACTCCAACCTCTGTCCGTGGAGCTGAATCCAGTCTCAGGAACTCCAACCTCTGTCCGTGGAGCTGAATCCAGTCTCAGGAACTCCAACCTCTGTCCGTGGAGCTGAATCCAGTCTCAGGAACTCCAACCTCTGTCCGTGGAGCTGAATCCAGTCTCAGGAACTCCAACCTCTGTCCGTGGAGCTGAATCCAGTCTCAGGAACTCCAAACTCTGTCCGTGGAGATGAATCCAGTCTCAGGAACTCCAACCTCTGTCCGTGGAGCTGAATCCAGTCTCAGGAACTCCAACCTCTGTCCGTGGAGCTGAATCCAGTCTCAGGAACTCCAACCTCTGTCCGTGGAGCTGAATCCAGTCTCAGGAACTCCAACCTCTGTCCGTGGAGCTGAATCCAGTCTCAGGAACTCCAACCTCTGTCCGTGGAGCTGAATCCAGTCTCAGGAACTCCAACCTCTGTCCGTGGAGATGAATCCAGTCTCAGGAACTCCAACCTCTGTCCGTGGAGATGAATCCAGTCTCAGGAACTCCAACCTCTGTCCATGGAGATGAATCCTGTCTCAGGAACTCCAACCTCTGTCCGTGGAGATGAATCCAGTCTCAGGAACTCCAACCTCTGTCCGTGGAGCTGAATCCAGTCTCAGGAACTCCAACCTCTGTCCGTGGAGCTGAATCCAGTCTCAGGAACTCCAACCTCTGTCCGTGGAGCTGAATCCAGTCTCAGGAACTCCAACCTCTGTCCGTGGAGCTGAATCCAGTCTCAGGAACTCCAACCTCTGTCCGTGGAGCTGAATCCAGTCTCAGGAACTCCAACCTCTGTCCGTGGAGCTGAATCTAGTCTCAGGAACTCCAACCTCTGTCCGTGGAGATGAATCCACTTGTAGCTTTATTTGCCATGTTGTTTGTTTGTTTACCTTTCACGTTGCAAAAAAGTATGTAAACCCTTTGGAATTACCTGGATTTTTGCATAAATTAGTCATAAAATTTGATCTGCTCTTCATCTTAGTCACAACAATAGACAAACGTAGTGTGCTTAAACTAATAACACACCAATTATTGTATTTGTCTTGTCTATACTGAATACATCATTTAAACAGTGTAGTTTGGAAAAAGTATGTGAACCCCCTAGACTAATGACTTCTCCAAAAGCTAATTGAAGTCAGGAGTCAGCTAACCTGGAGTCCAATCAATGAGACGAGATTGGAGATGTTGGTTAGAGCTGCCCAGCCCTATAAAAAACACTCGTAAAATGTGAATTTGCTATTCACAAGAAGCATTGCCTGATGTGAACCATGCCTCGAACAAAAGAGATCTCAAAAGACCTAAGATGAAGAATTGTTGACTTGCATAAAGCTGGAAATAAAGCTGGAAATGGTTACAACAGTATCTCTAAAAGCCTTGATGTTCATCACGCCACAGTAAGACAAATTGTCTATAAATGGAGAAAGTTCAGCACTGTTGCTACTCTCCCTAGGAGTGGCTGTCCTGTAAAGACGACTGCAAGAGCACTTCTTAATGAGGTTAAGAAGAATCCTAGAGTGTCACCTAAAGACTTATAGAAATCTCTGGAACATGCTAACATCTCTGTTGACGAGTCTACGATACGTAAAACACTAAACATTGCTGCCCGTCTGAAGTTTGCCAAAGAGTACCTGGATTTTCCACAGCGCTTCTGGCTAAATATTCTGTGGACAGATTAAACTAAAGATGAGTTGTTTGGAAGGAACACACAACACTATGTGTGGAGAAAAAAAGGCACAGCACACCAATATCAAAACCTCATACCAACTGTAATCTATAGTAGAAGGAGTATCATGGTTTTGGGCTGCTTGGCTGCCTCAGGGCCTGGACAGCTTGCTATCATCGACGGAAAAATGAATTCCTAAGTTTATCAAGACATTTTGCAGGAGAATGAATCTCAACAGAAGTTGGGTGATGCAACAGGACAACGACCCAAATCACAGAAGTAAATCAACAACAGAATGGCTTCAACAGAAGAAAGTACGCCTTCTGGAGTGGCCCAGTCAGAGTCCTGACAACCCGATTTTTAAAAAACTGTGGCATGACCTCAACCTCCTAAGAATATTGCTGAACTGAAACAGTTTGACCGTTGTGCAGGTCTGATCCACATCTACAGAAAATGTTTGCTTGAGGTTATTGCTGCCAAAGGAGGGTCAACCAGTTATTAAATCCAAAGGTTCCCATACTTTTCCCACCCTGCACTGTGAAAGTTTACACGGTGTGTTCAATAAAGACATGAAAACGTATCATTGTTTGTGTGTTATTAGTTTAAGCAGACTGTGTTTGTCTATTGTTGTGACCTAGATGAAGACAGATCTAATTGTATGACCAATTTATGCAGAAAAAAAAGGTTCAAAGGGTACCTTTTCTTGCCACTGTAGGTCGTCTGGTAGGCTCGTGTCACTGGGCAGCTCGCGGCTGGGTTTCCCTTTGTCATCCATGGTAGTTTGTATGCCCTGCCACATCCGACGAGCGTCAGGTGTAATAGGATTTGATCTTTGTCGAATATAGACGCTTTGCCTGTTTGATAGTTTGTATGCCCTGCCACATCCGACGAGCGTCAGGTGTAATAGGATTTGATCTTTGTCGAATATAGACGCTTTGCCTGTTTGATAGTTTGTATGCCCTGCCACATCCGACGAGCGTCAGAGCTGGTGTAATAGGATTCGATCTTTGTCGAATATAGACGCTTTGATGGTTTGTTGTAGGGCATTATTAGTTGAAGCACACAGTTGTTTGTCCTTTGTTGTGACTTAAGACGAAGATCAGATCAAATGTTACGGCCAATCTATGCAGGCAATCCAGGTAATTCCAAAGGGTTCACATACGTTTTCACGCCGCTGTATATCTGGGAGTAGTATAACGCTGACTGGACATTCCCCATTTCTCTTCACATTGGATCTTTTTCCAACTCCCGTGAAAAGTTTGAATGTGAGTAAGAATCCTCCGTACTCTACGTTGTCTTAGGCCTAATGTTATATTCCCACGGACACCAGGAGCAACGATGGTGTCTGTAACTGTATTTAGACATTTAGCCTATTTAAAACCAGTTGTTGTTTTGTTCTATTAGAATTTTGATTTAAATCATTCACTGACTTTTTAGGTCTTACCAATAGTGAATTTAATATTGCTTAGTGACAACGTTTGACATGTCCATGGCTCAGACATAATGCATTTTACCGAAGGCCTATATTTCAGCGTCAATGCTATGTTAACTGTCACGTCGTGACCATAGAAAGCCTTTATTTTCTGTGGTGGAGTAGGTCAGGGCGTGACTGGGGGCTGTTCTATTTGATTATTTCTATGTGTAGTCTAGTTTTTGTATTTCTATGTTGGCCTGGTATGGTTCCCAATCAGAGGCAGCTGTCTATCATTGTCTCAGATTGGGGATCATATTTAGGCAGCCTTTTCCCACCTGTTGTTTGTGGGATCTTGTTTTTGTATTGTTGCTTTTGAGCCCTACAAGGCTGTACGTTCATTTGTTTGTTTATTTTTATTGTTTTGTTACTGGTTCACATTTAAATAAAATATGATGAACCCAAATCGCGTTACAGTTAACAATAGTTTTCCATCATGAAGCGTCATGTAGTTTCTGTTCCAAAACATATTCAACATATTTACATGAGCAAATATGGGAAAGGTTTACATTTTGTTATGTTTTTCTGTAGGATATTTACCAAAACAATGGGCTATAACGGACTAACATTTGAATTGGAGTCGATGACAATGTAATACATGAAAGACGATAAACCACAACTTAAAGCAATCCACATATTTAACCATGGATCACGTTCTGATTGGCCAGTGAGGGGGTCAAACCTTGACACACCTTCAACTTGTTTATTCATCAAAACTCAACCTTTTCACACCGCATCCAGCTACTGCGCCCATAATTCCGGTTGTGAAAATAGCAGACCCCCAAACCTACAGTATAGCATTACAGCCTGCGCTTAGATTTAGCATTGTGTGTTCATTAAAATAGAACACAAAATGTAGAAAGTTAGCACCTGTCTACGTAGTCAACATTAAATAATTATATTGATATTGTAAAAATGACCTCATGTCTTTCTCTAATGTCTCTTGGATAACTGATCAAATCCATATGTTGAATAAATACAGCAGTGTTGTATAGGCCTGGCTGAGTCTAGGCCTGGCTGAGTCTAGGCCTGGCTGAGTCTAGGCCTGGCTGACTCTAGGCCTGGCTGACTCTAGGCCTGGCTGAGTCTAGGCCTGGCTGAGTCTAGGTCTGGCTGACTCTAGGCCTGGCTGAGTCTAGGTCTGGCTGAGTCTAGGCCTGGCTGACTCTAGGTCTGGCTGACTCTAGGCCTGGCTGACACTAGGCCTGGCTGAGTCTAGGCCTGGCTGAGTCTAGGCCTGGCTGAGTCAAGGCCTGGCTGAGTCTAGGCCTGGCTGAGTCTAGGTCTGGCTGACTCTAGGCCTGGCTGACTCTAGGCCTGGCTGACTCTAGGCCTGGCTGAGTCTAGGCCTGGCTGAGTCTAGGCCTGGCTGAGTCTAGGCCTGGCTGACTCTAGGCCTGGCTGACTCTAGGCCTGGCTGAGTCTAGGCCTGGCTGACTCTAGGCCTGGCTGACTCTAGGTCTGGCTGAGTCTAGGCCTGGCTGAGTCTATGCCTGGCTGAGTCTTGGCCTGGCTGAGTCTAGGCCTGGCTGACTCTAGGCTTGGCTGAGTCTAGGCCTGGCTGAGTCTAGGAATGGCTAAAGTCTATTGTAATGTTAGCTCCATAATAATGGCTAGCGGATAGGATGTACTGTATAGTGTCTAGCTGGCCGCTCTGGAAGGTACCATGCTAGGGCAGGCAGGGAGAGGCCACTCAGGTTTCAACTCGCCTGTAACTGAATGACATTGTGTTTTCTGACCTTGCCTCAGTCCAGATCAGACACGCTAACTAGCTACTGTTAGCCAGTTGCTCTCTTCCTCCCTGCTCTCTCTCCCTCTCTCGCCCTACCTGCTCACTCCCTCTCTCTTGCCCTCCCTGCTCTCTCTGCTCCTTTCTCTCTTTCTCTCTCTCTCTCTCCCCCTCCTTGTTGACTCTCCTCTATCTCCATCTCACTCCCTTCAGCTCCCACTCCCTCTCTCTCACTCCCTCCATCTCCCTCTCTCGCTCTCTTTCTCTAGTACCTCACCTTCATCTCTGCCCTCCCTCACACTCTCTCTCTCTCGCTCTGACTCACTCTGTCACTCTCTGGCTCACTCTGCAATAGCTTTCATTAATATTAAAACGATAATGTATCATGGTCTAGCTCTCAGAGCCGTACTGCCATCAGCTAATCCAGTGAATATTATAAAGTAGAGCAGTAGAAAAGCGTATAGCAGCAGTCCTTATGACTCACATAAACACCCATCAGATAAAGGAATATCATGTTACAGAGGCAGAGGTAAAGTGATATGGTATCCTCTCCTCTCCGTTCCTCTCCCCTCCTACTCTCTCCTCCTCTCCTTTCCGTTCCATTCCTCTCCCCTCCTACTCTCTCCTCCTCTCCTCTCTGTTCCATTACTCTCCCATCCTACTCTCACCTCCTCCACTCTCTCCTCTCCCCTCCTACTCTCTCCTCCTCTACTCTCTCTCTTCTCTTCTCCTCTCCTCTCTCTTCTCCTCTCCGTTCCATTCCTCTCCCCTCCTACTCTCTCCTCCTCTCCTCTCTCTTCTCCTCTCCGTTCCATTCCTCTCCCATCCTATTCTCACCTCTACTCTCTCCTCTCCCCTCCTACTCTCTCCTCTACTCTCTCTCTTCTCTTCTCCTCTCCTCTACTCTGTCTTCTCCTCTCCGTTCCATTTCTCTCCCATCCTACTCTCACCTCCTCTCCTCTCTCTCCTCTCTATTCCATTCCTCTCCCCTCCTACTCTCTCCTCCTCTCCTTTCTCTTCTCCTCTCCTCTACTCTGTCTTCTCCTTTTCATTCCATTCCATTCCTCTCCCCTCCTCTACTCTCTCCTCTCCCCTCCTACTCTCCTCTCTCTCCTCTCCTCTCCTCTCCCTCTCTCTCTCTCGCTCTCTCTCCACTCCTCTCTCTCTCCACTCCTCTCCTCTCTCTCTCCACTCCTCTCTCTCTCTCCACTCCTCTCTCTCTCTCTCCACTCCTCTCTCTCTCGCTCCACTCCTCTCTCTCTCTCTCTACTCCTCTCTCTCTCTCTCTCCACTCCTCTCTCTCTCTCTCTCTCTCTCTCTCTCTCTTTCACATCTCAATTTAGTGTCACTGTGGCTTGAATAATTTATTGGTAGAATGAGTTGTTGCTGCTAGGTCAGTGTCTGACGTACACTCTTGTGAGACGCTATACTCTTAGAAATAAAAGGGTTCTACCTGGAACCAAAGGGGTTCTACCTGGAACGAAAAGGGTTCTACCTAGAACCAAAAGGGCTCTACATGGAACCAAAAGGGTTCTACCTGGAACCAAAAGGGTTCTACCTAGAACCTAAAAGGGTTCTTCGACTGTCTCCGTATGAGTACCCTTTGAAGAACCCTTTTAGGTTCCAGAGGGTTCTACATGGAAGCAAAAACGGTTCTTTCCACTTGGAAACAAAAAGGGTTCTCCTATGGGGACAGCCGAAGAACCCGTACGGAACTCTTTTTCTAAGAGTTTACCTACTACCTGTGCTCTCCTCTCAGCCCCATGGGAAAGGATATCAAACCTTTAATATTACACAAAATCACTGCATAATCATTAAAGACACATAGATGTTTATTAGAGTCATGAACAAGGTGAGTTTCTTCACTGCACATGTACAGTATCTGATTTATACACTTGAATAGATAAATATAAAACCTCAAAGCTAGCTCCCTTATACACTTGATAAGCATCCAGGTTGTATCACATCCGGCCGTGATTGGGAGTCCCATAGGGAGGCGCACAATTGGCCCAGTGTCGTCCGGGTTTGGCCGGAGTAGGTAGTCATTGTAAATACGAATTTGTTCATAACTAACTTGCCAAGTTAAATAAAGGTATATTTAAAAAAATATATATTACACCGGCCTAAGGTAGGCCTGTGGTAATGGATCCTGGGTCGACAGTGAGTGCAGTGAGGAGTAGGAAGGTTCTGTGTTGAGGTACTGAGATACGGCCTGCTAGTGCTGCTGACTGTGAGCTAGGCTCTGTATGGCTCTCTGGTTCTGTGGCTCACGTGCAACATACTCCCCCTGTTGGAGAGAAAAGATACTGATTTGCCATTCAGTGTATGTATTCATACATCAGCCATTTGTAGTTCATTCTAGGACTATATTGTGCCACGTGAAAAATAAATAGCCTATTAAAGAGGTTATTTCAAAAATCCTTAACCATTTTAACTCAATTACACTGTAATAACATTTGTAATAAACTATCTATAACATTACTGATGTAGCATTACTCTGATGGTAGGTACCATTAACGTGTATAAATATATCTATAACGTATATTTGTTACTGTCAGGTGCTGGATGTGGACGACAACCTGGTGATGCCTGTTAACGTGAACTGGCAGATCCATGTAAAAAGGAGCCGGGCCGGGCCACGAGGGAGGGTTTCTGGACTGCTGCTGCACGGTGGGGGTCACCACCATAGTGGACATGTCTCTGTAAGAACATGAAACAGCCTGTCCCAATTCGCTCCCTACCCCTAACCCCCCCCCCCCCCCCCCCCCCGGTGAAACACCAGAAACAGCTTTTTCACCCTGAAATCTAGAGCCATAATCATTATGCTTAATTCCTTGTAAAAAAAAAAAAATGCATATTTTTCAGCATACCTCTTGATCGGTCTGTATCCTCCTGACTGGTGAAGCTAAATATACTTTTCTGCATCTCTGCTGAAATGTGTGTTAAAAGATTGTAAAGGGAAAATGAGTCTCATATTCAGTACATGCAGGCTTTTCTAACGTCTACCAATCTTGCCAGCTGGCATCCCAGCTAAGATAAGAGTAGCTAGCATGTCTAACTATCTTGATTGATAGACTGAGGGGACATGTGCCTCTGTTTCCCCCTATGGGCATGACACCTCTGATGGCGGAAGCTTCTCCGGTTATACTTTATCCATACCCTTTCAGATCTGCAAACATCGAGGACTTAGGGCCAATGAGGCTGACTGAGTCCCCTTTCCCACATAATCCACATACAGGGGTTAGGGGTTGGAGATAAGGGGGACATGGGGAAAGAGGGGTAAACAGATTGCCTAACTTTTAAATCTGCCTGTCACCATGACTCAGCAAGCCTACCTTTTCAACCTGCCTGTCATCATGACTCAGTAAGCCTACCTTTTAAACCTGCCTGTCACCATGACTCAGCAAGCCTACCTTTTCAACCTGCCTGTCATCATGACTCAGTAAGCCTACCTTTTAAACCTGCCTGTCATCATGACTCAGCAAGCCTACCTTTTCAACCTGCCTGTAATCATGACTCAGCAAGCCTACCTTTTAAACCTGCCTGTCATCATGACTCAGCAAGCCTACCTTTTCAACCTGCCTGTAATCATGACTCAGCAAGCCTACCTTTTAAACCTGCCTGTCATCATGACTCAGCAAGCCTACCTTTTAAACCTGCCTGTAATCATGACTCAGTAAGCCTACCTTTTAAACCTGCCTGTCATCATGACTGAGCAAGCCTACCTTTTAAACCTGCCTGTCATCATGACTCAGTAAGCCTACCTTTTAAACCTGCCTGTAATCATGACTCAGCAAGCCTACCTTTTAAACCTGCCTGTCATCATGACTCAGCAAGCCTACCTTTTAAACCTGCCTGTAATCATGACTCAGCAAGCCTACCTTTTAAACCTGCCTGTCATCATGACTCAGCAAGCCTACCTTTTAAACCTGCCCATCACAACGACTCAGTAAGCCTACCTTTTAAACCTGCCCATCACAACGACTCAGTAAGCCTACTCCTGTGGCATCCTGGTTTCAGATCTATTTTGGGGTACACACAGAGCTACTGTATCACTCACATTGTTGAAGGAAAGTCCAAAATGGATGCAGACAGTATTAGTATACTCAGACAGTATACTCAGACAGTATACTCAGACAGTATCCTCAGGAGATCAGTATTTCAGTAAGACCAAATAGAGAGCCCGTTTAGGATACAGAGCCTTCAGAAAGTATTCACACCCCTTGACTCTTTTCCACATTTTGTTGTGTTACAGCCTGAATTTAAAATCGATTACATTTAGATGTTTTTTTGTGTCATTGTCCTACACACAACACCCCATAATTTCAAAGTGGAATTATGTGTATTTACAAAATATATATACAAATTCATTACAAATGAAAAGCTGAAATGTCTTGAGTCGTTAAGTATTCAACCTCTTTGTTTATGTCAAGCCCAAATAAGTTCAGGAGTAAAAATGTGCTTAACAAGTCACATCATAAGTTGCATGGAGTTACTCTGTCCAATAATAGTGTTTAACATGATTTTTTAAATAACTACATCATCTCTGTACCCCACACATACAAGTATCTCTGTAAGGTCCCTCTGTCGAGCAGTGAATTTCAAACACAGGTTCAACCACAAAGACCAGGGAGTCTAGGTCCAAGAGGCTTCCAAACAGCTTCTACCCCCAAGCCATAAGAATCCTTAACAGCTAATCACATGACTACCCAGACTATTCGCATTGCCCCACCCCCTATTATCTATGCATAGTCACTTCAATAACTCTATCTACATGTACATATTACCTCGACACCGGTGCCCCCGCACATTGACTCTGTACCGGTACCACCTGTATATAGCCTCCACATTGACTCTGTACCCCTGTATATAGCCTCGCTATTGTTATTTACGGTTGCTCATTAATTATTTGTCATTCTTAAACTCCTACTTTTTCATGTGACAAATAAAATATGATTGGATTTTCCAATGACTCGCAAAGAAGAGCACCTGTTGGTAGATGGTTAAAAATAAAAATCAGACATTGAATATCCCTTTGAGCATGGTGCAGTTATTTATTACACTTTGGATGGTGTATCAACACCCCCAGTCACTAAAAATGCACAGACGTCCTTCATAACTCAGTTGCCGGAGAGGAAGGAAACCACTCAGGGATCCCACCATGATGCCAATGGTGATTTGTCTCTACCTTCTTGCCCTTTGTGCTTTTGTCTGTGCCCAATAATGTTTGTACCCTGTTTTATGCTGCTACCATGTTGTGTTGCTACCATACTGTGTTGTTGCCTTGCTATGTTGTTGTCTTAGGTCTCTCTTTATGTAGTGTTGTGTTGTCTCTGTTGTTGTGACGTGTGTTTTATCCAAAATGTATTTTTTATTTGTAATCCCAGCCCTCGTCCCCGCAGGAGGCCTTTAGCCATTTGGTAGGCCTTCATTGTTGATAAGAATTTGTTCTTAACTGACTTGCCTAGTTAAATAAAGATAAAAAAAAACATTTAAAACAGTTACAATTGAATATCTGTGACAGGGGAACAGTCACTCCACAATAATAACCTAAATTGACAGTGTGAAAAGAAGGAAACCTGTACAGAATAAAGATATCCTAAAACATGCATCCTGCTTGCAACAAGGCACTAAAGTAATACTGCAAAAAATGTGGCAAAGCAATTCACTTTTTGTCCTGAATTGTGTTATTTTTGGGGCAAATCCAATACAACACATTACTGAGTACCACTCTCCATATTTTCAAGCATAGTGGTGGCTGCATCATGTTATGGGTATGGCTATAATCGTTAAGGACTGGGGAGTTTTTCAGGATAAAAAGAAACAGAATGGAGCTAAGCACAGGCAAAATCTCATTCAGTCTGCTTCAGACACCTGGAGATGAATTCATCTTTCAGCAGGACAATAACCTAAAACCCAAGGCCAAATCTACACTGAAGTAGCTTACCAAAGAAGCAAATGACAAAATTACAGTTTTGACATAAATCTACTTGAAGATCTATGGCAAGACCTGAAAATGGTTGTCTAGCAACAATCAACAATCAATTTGACAGAGCTTGAAGAATTCGGAAAACAATAATGGGCAAATGAGGATGAATCCAGGTGTGGAAAGCTCTTAGAGATTTACCCAGAAAGACTCACAGCTGTAATCGCTGCCAAAGGTGCTTATACAAAGTATTGAGACAGGGGTGTGAAAACTTACAGTGCCTTGCGAAAGTATTCGGCCCCCTTGAACTTTGCGACCTTTTGCCACATTTCAGGCTTCAAACATAAAGATATAAAAATGTATTTTTTTGTGAAGAATCAACAACAAGTGGGACACAATCATGAAGTGGAACAACATTTATTGGATATTTCAAACTTTTTTAACAAATCAAAAACTGAAAAATTGGGCGTGCAAAATTATTCAGCCCCCTTAAGTTAATACTTTGTAGCGCCACCTTTTGCTGCGATTACAGCTGTAAGTCGCTTGGGGTATGTCTCTATCAGTTTTGCACATCGAGAGACTGAAATTTTTTCCCATTCCTCCTTGCAAAACAGCTCGAGCTCAGTGAGGTTGGATGGAGAGCATTTGTGAACAGCAGTTTTCAGTTCTTTCCACAGATTCTCGATTGGATTCAGGTCTGGACTTTGACTTGTCCATTCTAACACCTGGATATGTTTATTTTTGAACCATTCCATTGTAGATTTTGCTTTATGTTTTGGATCATTGTCTTGTTGGAAGACAAATCTCCGTCCCAGTCTCAGGTCTTTTGCAGACTGCATCAGGTTTTCTTCCAGAATGGTCCTGTATTTGGCTCCATCCATCTTCCCATCAATTTTAACCATCTTCCCTGTCCCTGCTGAAGAAAAGCAGGCCCAAACCATGATGCTGCCACCACCATGTTTGACAGTGGGGATGGGGTGTTCAGGGTGATGAGCTGTGTTGCTTTTACGCCAAACATAACGTTTTGCATTGTTGCCAAAAAGTTCAATTTTGGTTTCAACTGACCAGAGCACCTTCTTCCACATGTTTGGTGTGTCTCCCAGGTGGCTTGTGGCAAACTTTAAACAACACTTTTTATGGATATCTTTAAGAAATGGCTTTCTTCTTGCCACTCTTCCATAAAGAGCAGATTTGTGCAATATATGACTGATTGTTGTCCTATGGACAGAGTCTCCCACCTCAGCTGTAGATCTCTGCAGTTCATCCAGAGTGATCATGGGCCTCTTGGCTGCATCTCTGATCAGTCTTCTCCTTGTATGAACTGAAAGTTTAGAGGGACGGCCAGGTCTTGGTAGATTTGCAGTGGTCTGATACTCCTTCCATTTCAATATTATCGCTTGCACAGTGCTCCTTGGGATGTTTAAAGCTTGGGAAATCTTTTTGTATCCAAATCCGGCTTTAAA
Source organism: Oncorhynchus clarkii lewisi (assembly GCF_045791955.1). NCBI lineage: Eukaryota > Metazoa > Chordata > Actinopteri > Salmoniformes > Salmonidae > Oncorhynchus > Oncorhynchus clarkii. The sequence goes on from NC_092147.1 coordinate 4,865,668, forward strand.
CTTCTTCACAACAGTATCTCGGACCTGCCTGGTGTGTTCCTTGTTCTTCATGATGCTCTCTGCGCTTTTAACGGACCTCTGAGACTATCACAGTGCAGGTGCATTCATACGGAGACTTGATTACACACAGGTGGATTGTATTTATCATCAATAGTCATTTAGGTCAACATTGGATCATTCAGAGATCCTCACTGAACTTCTGGAGAGAATTTGCTGCACTGAAAGTAAAGGGGTAAAGTAAAATTTTGCACGCCCAATTTTTCAGTTTTTGACTTGTTAAAAAAGTTTGAAATATCCAATAAATGTCGTTCCACTTCATGATTGTGTCCCACTTGTTGTTGATTCTTCACATAAAAATACAGTTTTATATCTTTACGTTTGAAGCCTGAAATGTGGCAAAAGATCGCAAAGTTCAAGGGGGCCGAATACTTTCGCAAGGCACTGTATGTAAATGAGATATTTCAGTATTTAATTTCCAATAAATTTGCTAAAACTTTTTTAAAAAAACATGTTTTCTCTTTGTTATTGTGGGGTATTGTGTGTAGATGTGATTAAAAAAAACATATATTTAATTCATTTTTAATTCAGGCTGCAACACAACAAAGTGTGGAATAAGTCAAGTGGTATGAATATACTGTGTCTGTATATTTTGTGTTAAACAAAAAAGTTTAAAAAAAAGTTTTTTAAAAAATAAAAAAAAGTGAACCATATGCTTTTGGCATTCCTGTCCCCATAGCAACAGCATCCGTCCGACCACTATCCTTCATAACTTTCATGAGAGGAGGGCGACAGCACCCCGGGACAGTGTTTTGTAGACACTGCCTTCTGGGAAAGGGTCACCCCTGGCAACCAGCTCCTGGATGATACAAATAAAAGAGTTGAGCTGAAACCAAGGGTTCTCCTCACATTCATCTACACTGACTAGAAAAGAGTTGTGCTGAGGGTTCTCCTCACATTCATCTACACTGACTAGAAAGGAGTTGAGCTGTTCCCAAAACTAGAACAACAGACAGAAAAAGTTCAAACTTAAGTATGGCTCGCTCGGCTGGTGCTATCACCTTACACAGATTCACTCGGCTGGTGCTATCACCTACACAGATTCGCTCGGCTGGTGCTATCACCTACACAGATTCACTCGGCTGGTGCTATCACCTACACAGATTCACTCGGCTGGTGCTATCACCTACACAGATTCGCTCGGCTGGTGCTAGCGCCTACACAGATTCACTCGGCTGGTGCTATCACATAAACAGATTCACTCGGCTGGTGCTATCACCTACACAGATCGAATACACCACTGGAACACTGAATAAATAAACACATTAGGCACATTTGGGCTTGATGCAACATTTTGAACAGAAATACAATGTTCATTGGATCAGTCTAAAACTTGGCACATACAATGCTGCCATCTAGTGGCCAAAATCTAAATTGCAGTTGGGATGGAATAATACAGTATGGCCTTTCTCTTGCATTTCAAAGATGAGATGGAAGAGAAAAAATACAAAAGAATGTTTGATGTTGTTCTTCGTATTATCTTATACCAGATCTATTGTGTTATATTCTCCTACATTCCCTTCACATTTCCACAAACTCCAAAGTGTTTCCTTTCAAATGGTATCAAGAATATGCATATCCTTGCTTCAGGGCCTGAGCTACAGGCAGTTAGATTTGGGTATGTCATTTTTGACAAAAATTTGAAAAGAAGTGCTGGATCCTATCTACAGTATATGGATTTATGATCTCTGTGGTAACTTGTGTCTGTACAGGGGGAACTCGGAATTCCTCTCAATGAGGGTCTATTGTCTTCTCAGGAATTCTGTCTAATTTACATTGGTCTCAAATCCCACACAAGCTCTTAGATGGTGTGACACGGTACAAAACATGGATTTAATATCTTTCAGAGTTTTCCCCGAGAATGAAGACAGTATCGCCAAGCGCAAGTTAGTTGAAAAATCTATGGCAGAGTTTTGTATAAGCTAACCTGTAATGCACAGTAATGGAAACATAGAGAACACATGCTTTAGGGGCTCTGATGTAGTCTGTGTATGTCTCTCTCTAGAGTGCATTGCCATATCTTGCATCTGTCCTCTGCCCAGCCCTGGGCTCCGATGGATCAAGGGAGGCACTCAAGTTTTTTAATGTCTTGACACATTGATTAAAATAGTCATGGCCTCTAAACCTTCAAGCTGCATACTGGATACTGGACCCTATTCCAACTAAACTACTGAAAGAGCTGCTTCCTGTGCTTGGCCCTCCTATGTTGAACATGATAAACGGCTTTCTATCCACCGGATGTGTACCAAACTCACTAAAAGTGGCAGTAATAAAGCCTCTCTTGAAAAAGCCAATCCTTGATCAGAAAATATAAAAAACTATCAGCCAATATCAAATCTTCCATTCCTCTCAAATTTTTAGAAAAAGCTGTTGCGCAGCAACTCACTGCCTACCTGAAGACAAACAATGTATATGAAACGCTTCAGTCTGGTTTTAGACCCCATCATAGCACTGAGACTGCACTCGTGAAAGTGGTAAATTACTTTTTAATGGTGTCAGACCAAGGCTCTGCATCTCGGTCCTCGTACTCCTAGACCTTAGTGCTGCCTTTGATACCATCGATCACCACATTCTTTTGGACAGATTGGAAACCCCAAATGGTCAACATGGACAAGTTCTGGCCTGGTTTAGATCTTATCTGTCTGTCGGAAAGATATCAGTTTGTCTCTGTGGATGGTTTGTCCTCTGACAAATCAACTGTATTTTTTGGTGTTCCTCAAGGTTCCGTTTTAGGACCACTATTGTTATCACTATATATTTTACCTCTTGGTGATGTCATTCGGAAACATAATGTTAACTTTCACTGCTATGCGGACAATACACAGCTGTACATTTCGATGAAACATGGTGAAGCCCCAAAAATGCCCTCCCTGGTGTTTCAGACATAAGGAAGTGGATGGTGGCACATTTTATACTTTTAAATATGGACAAAACAGAGATGCTAGTTTAAGGTCACAAGAAACAAAGAGATCTTCTATTGGATCTGACAATTAATCTTGATGGTTGTACAGTCGTCTCAAATAAAACTGAAGGATCTCGGCGTTACTCTGGACCCTGATCTCTCTTTTTGTGCTTCTACACCTGCATTGCTTGCTGTTTGGGGTTTTAGGCTGGGTTTCTGTACAGCACTTTGAGATATCAGCTGATGTACGAAGGGCTATATAAATACATCTACGTAATATTGCAAAAATCAGAAACTTTCTGTTTCTGAAAAATTAATCCACGCATTTGTCACTTCTAGATTAGACTACTGCAATGCTCTACTTTCCGGCTACCCGGATAAAGCACTAAATAAACGTCAGTTAGTGCTAAACCCGGCTGCTAGAATCTTGACTAGAACCCAAAAATTGTATCATATTACTCCAGTGCTAGCCTCCCTACACTGGCTTCCTGTCAAAGCAAGGGCTGATTTCAAGGTTTTACTGCTAACCTACAAAGCATTACATGGGCTTGCTCTTACCTATATTTCCAATTTTTTCCTGCCATACATACCTACAAGTGCGCTACGGTCACAAGATGTAGGCCTCCTTATTGTCCCTAGAATTTCTAAGCAAACAGCTGGAGGCAGGGCTTTCTCCTATAGAGCTCAAATTTTATGGAATGGTCTGCCTATCCATTTGAGAGACACAGACTCAGTCTCAACCTTTAAGTCTCATTGAAGACTCATCTCTTCAGTAGGTCCAATGATTGAGTGTAGTCTGGCCCAGGGGTGTGAAGGTGAACGGAAAGGCACTGGAACGGCGATCCGCCCTTGCTGTCTCTGCCTGGCCGGTTCCCCTCTTTCCACTGGGATTCTCTGCCTCTAACCCTATTACAGGGGCTGAGTCATTGGCTTACTGATGCTCTTTCATGCCGTCCCTAGGAAGGGTGCGTCACTTGAGAGGATTGAGTCACTGACATGATCTTCCTGTCCGGGTTGGCGCCTCCCTCGGGTTTGTGCCATGGGGGAGATCTTCATGGGCTGTACTCAGCCTTGTCTCAGGGTAGTAAGATGGTGGTCTGTTGATATCCCCCTAGTGGTGTGGGGGCTGTGCTTTGGCAAAGTGGGTGGGGTTATATCCTGCCTGGTTGGCCCTGTCCGGGGGTATCGTCGGACAGGGCCACAGTATCTCCCGATCACTCCTGTCTCAGCCTCCAGTATTTATGCTGCAATAGTTTATGTGTCGGGGGGCTATGGTCAGTCTGTTATATCTGGAGTATATCTCCCTTCTTATCTGGTGTCCTGTGTGAATTTTAGTATGCTCTCTCTAACTCTCTCTCTCTTTCCTTCTTTCTCTCTTCTCTCGGAGGACCTGAGCCCTAGGACCATGCCTCAGAACTACCTGGCCTGATGACTCCTTGTTGTCCCCAGTCCACCTGGCCGTGCTGCTGCTCCAGTGTCAACTGCTCTGCCTGCGGCTATGTAACCCTGACCTGTTCACTGGACGTGCTACCTTGCCCTCGACCTGCTGTTTTCAACTCTCTCTCTCTACCGCACTTGCTGAATATAACTCTGAATGAACGGCTATGAAAAGCCAACTGACATTTACTCCTGAGGTGCTGACCTAACCAGGTACACCTCTCATCAGAGGGATATCTAACCAGGTTCACCTCTCATCAGAGGGATATCTAACCAGGTACACCTCTCATCAGAGGGATATCTAACCAGGTTCACCTCTCATCAGAGGGATATCTAATCAGGTACACCTCTCATCAGAGGGATATCTAACCAGGTACACCTCTCATAAGAGGGATATCTAACCAGGTAAACCTCTCATTAGAGGGATATCTAACCAGGTTCACCTCCCATCAGAGAGATATCTAATCAGGTACACCTCTCATCAGAGGGATATCTAACCAGGTAAACCTCTCATTGGAGGGATATCTAACCAGGTTCACCTCCCATCAGAAAGAGTTCATCCCCTAATCAGAGCACAGATCCACACACAATACTAACATAGACCAGTGGTTTTCAAACCTCTCCTCTGGGACTCCCAGAAGTTTCATAATTTTGTTGTAGCCCTGACCTAGCTCACCTGATTCGTCTAATCAAGGGCGTGATTATTAGTTCAATCACGTGTTCTAGCTCTGGAATATGTCAAATCCATGGAATGGCTGGGGGTCCTTGAAGAGAGGTTTGAAAACCCCTGATATATACCAAATTCAACTCTGCTACATCACAAGGTAACATAGGGGGCATCACAAGGTAACATAGGGGGCATCACAAGGTAACACAATGCATCACAAGGTAACACAGGGGGCATCACAAGGTAACATAGGGGGCATCACAAGGTAACACGGGGGGCATCACAAGGTAACACGGGGGCATCACAAGGTAACATAGGGGGCATCACAAGGTAACACAGGGGGCATCACAAGGTAACACGGAGGGCATCACAAGGTAACACGGAGGGCATCACAAGGTAACATGGGGGGCATCACAAGGTAACACAAGGCATCACAAGGTAACACAGGGGGCATCACAAGGTAACACAGGGGGCATCACAAGGTAACACAGGGGGCATCACAAGGTAACACGGGGGGTATCACAAGGTAGCATAGGGGGCATCACAAGGTAACACAGGGGGCATCACAAGGTAACACGGAGGGCATCACAAGGTAACACGGGGGCATCACAAGGTAACACGGGGGGCATCACAAGGTAACACGGAGGGCATCACAAGGTAACATAGGGGGCATCACAAGGTAACACAGGGGGCATCATAAGGTAACATAGGGGGCATCACAAGGTAACATGGGGGGCATCACAAGGTAACATAGGGGGCATCACAAGGTAACATGGGGGGCATCACAAGGTAACATAGGGGGCATCACAAGGTAACATGGGGGGCATCACAAGGTAACACAAGGCATCACAAGGTAACACAGGGGGCATCACAAGGTAACATGGGGGGCATCGCAAGGTAACACAAGGGGCATCACAATGTAACACAGGGGGAATCACAAGGTAACATGGGGGGCATCACAAGGTAACACAAGGCATCACAAGGTAACACAGGGGGCATCACAAGGTAACACAGGGGGCATCACAAGGTAACACAGGGGGCATCACAATGTAACACAGGGGGCATCACAAGGTAACATGGGGGGCATCGCAAGGTAACACAAGGGGCATCACAATGTAACACAGGGGGAATCACAAGGTAACATGGGGGGCATCACAAGGTAACACAAGGCATCACAAGGTAACACAGGGGGCATCACAAGGTAACACAAGGCATCACAAGGTAACACAGGGGGCATCACAATGTAACACAGGGGGCATCACAAGGTAACATAGGGGGCATCACAAGGTAACATGGGGGGCATCGCAAGGTAACACAAGGGGCATCACAATGTAACACAGGGGGCATCACAAGGTAACATGGGGGGCATCACAAGGTAACACAAGGCATCACAAGGTAACACAGGGGGCATCACAAGGTAACACAGGGGGCATCACAAGGTAACACAGGGGGCATCACAATGTAACACAGGGGGCATCACAAGGTAACATGGGGGGCATCACAAGGTAACACAAGGCATCACAAGGTAACACAGGGGGCATCACAATGTAACACAGGGGCATCACAAGGTAACATGGGGGGCATCGCAAGGTAACACAAGGGGCATCACAATGTAACACAGGGGGCATCACAAGGTAACATGGGGGGCATCACAAGGTAACACAAGGCATCACAAGGTAACACAGGGGGCATCACAAGGTAACACAGGGGGCATCACAAGGTAACACAGGGGGCATCACAATGTAACACAGGGGGCATCACAAGGCAACATGGGGGGCATCACAAGGTAACACAAGGCATCACAAGGTAACACAGGGGGCATCACAATGTAACACAGGGGCATCACAAGGTAACATAGGGGGCATCACAAGGTAACACAAGGCATCACAATGTAACACGGGGGGCATCACAATGTAACACAGGGGGCATCACAATGTAACACAGGGGGCATCACAAGGTAACACAGGGGGCATCACAAGGTAACATGGGGGACATCACAAGGTAACACGGGGGCATCACAAGGTAACACGGGGGGCATCACAAGGTAACATGGGGGGCATCACAAGGTATCACGGGGGCATCACAAGGTAACACGGGGGGCATCACAAGGTAACACGGGGGGCATCACAAGGTAACACGGGGGCATCACAAGGTAACACAAGGCATCACAAGGTAACATGGGGGGCATCACAAGGTAACACGGGTGCCCATCCACCCACACTGAGGACCATGGTTATTTTCCAAATGAATACATGAATGTAACCAGTCATCTAAACATCTGATCACCCTGTACCTCTCCAGGAGCAGCTGTGGTCTACCCTGAAGGCTGGTCAGATCGACATGGTCATGTCAGACCACTCCCCCTGCATACCAGATCTAAAAGAGATTGGACAGTCGGGACTTCACTCAGGCCTGGGGCGGGATCTCCTCCTTACAGATTGGTAAGAGATCCATAAGAGATCCACTGGATACAAAAGAGATCCAATAGAGATCCAACAGGCCATGCTATTGTAATAGTTCCAAAGCCTTATGTCCATTTTTTTTTTTTTTGTATTTAATCTTTATTTAACTAGGCAAGACCGTTAATAAATTCTTAATTACAATGACACCTACCCTGGCCAAACACTAACCCAGATACTGGGCCAATTGTGCGCCGCCCTATGGGACTCCCAATCACGGCCGGTTGTGATACAGCCTGGAATGCAACCAGGGTCTGTAGTGATGCCTTTAGCATTGAGATACAGTGCCTTAGACCGCTGTGATTGAGCCTGGAAATCGAACCAGGGTCTGCAGTGATAGCTCTAGCACTGAGATGCAGTGCCTTACACCACTGTGATTCAGCCTGGAAATCGAACCAGGGTCTGTAGTGATGCCTTAGACCACTGTGCCACTCGGGAGCCCCTTAAATGTACTAATCTAAAAAGGTATATCAATTTTTTAAAGGTATATTTCCCTGGTCATCCCCAAAGCCAACACCTCAGTGGGCCACCTTTCCTTCCAGTTCTCTGCTGCCAATGACCGGAGTCAAAATTGCAAAAATCACTGAAGCTGGAGTCTTATATCTCCCTCTCTAACTTTAGGCATCTTACCCATCACTGTACTTGTACACAGCCCATCTGTAAATAGCCCACCCAACTACCTCATCCCCATATTGTTATTTATCCTCTTGCTCTTTTGCACATATATCACTCCAGTATTAATGCTAAATTGTAATTATTTTGCCTATTTATTGCCTTACTTCGCTAATCTTACTACATTTGCAACACGCCGTACATATATTTGTCTATTGTGTTATTGACTGTATGTTTGTTTATGTGTAACTCTGTGTGGTTGTTTTTGTCGCACTGCTTTGCTTTATCTTGGCCAGATCACATGAGAACTTGTTCTCAACTAGCCTACCTGGTTAAATAAAGGTGAAATAAAACATTTAAAAAATACAAAATATATATGTAAAAAGCATTTGTGTTTTCAAATGTAGAGTGCTGGTCCCATGTTTCATGAGCTGAAAAAAAAAATCCCAGAAATTTTCCATACACACAAAAAGCTTTTTTCTCTCGAATTTGGTGCACAAATGTCTTTACATCTCTGTTAGTGAGCATTTCTCCTCTGCCAAGATAATCCATCATCCTGACAGGTGTATCAAGAAGCTGATTAAACAGCATGATCATTACACAGGTGCACCTTGTGCTGGGAACAATAAAAAGGACACTTTAAATGTGCAGTTTTTGTCACACAACACAATGCCACAGAAGTCTCAAGTTTTGAAGAAGCGTGCAATTGGCATGCTGAATGCAAGAATGTCCACCAGAGCTGTTGCCAGAAACTATCATGTTAATTTCTCTACCATAAGCCGCCTCCAACATTATTCTAGAGATTTTGGCAGTATGTCCTACCGACGAGGTGCTGAGGAGTATTTCTGTCTGTAATAAAGCCCTTTCATGGGGAAAAACTCATTCTGATTGGCTGGGCCTGGCTCCCCAGTGGGTGTGTCTGGCTGCCAAGTGGGAGGGCCTTTGCCCTAGGCCCATCCATGGCTATGCCCCTGCCCTCCCAGGCCCACCCATGGCTATGCCCCTGCCCTCCCAGGCCCACCCATGGCTATGCCCCTGCCCTCCCAGGCCCACCCATGGGTATGCCCCTGCACTCCCAGGCCCACCTATGGGTATGCCCCTGCCCTCCCAGGCCCACCCATGGCTGTGCCCCTGCCCAGTCATGTGAAATCCATAGGGCCTAAAGAATTTCTTTAAATTTCTTTAAATTGACTGTAACTTTGAAATTGTTGCGTGTTGTGTTTAAATTGTGTTTAAATTATTCTTCAGTATATATATATATATATATATAAAAAAAACAGACTGATGATTTATACATTAACTTCTACAGATACCAGAGCCCTCAACTAAACTCCCTCCCTCTGATCACTGTGATGTAACTTTAATCTCCTGCTCATAAACAAAGTCCACAGGATTCAGCCCAAGTTTACAAGACAGTCTAATTATTTACTGGTCAAAGTCTGTCCAACGGGATGAACTAGGATCCATTCAAAAACAATTTATATGACACTTAGGCTATATTATGTATTCAGTTTATATATATATATATATATATATATATATATATGGATGTTGCCAAAAATATGATTGGTAAATGTTGAATTAATATGGAAATGAATAAAAGTAACTCCACTACATGTAACTGTTAGAAATAAACTTTATAAACTTTGGTTTGGTTGAATTATGAATTAAGCAGAAGGTCTGTGAATTATAATTATTACATAAATATGTTACACAGCATCTATAACTGTATGTCAAGCTTAATAAAGAGTTCATAAATGTGGCATAATTGTTTGAGATAATCACCAGTGTCAAATGTGACATAACCCATTATGTTGAACATGATATAAACATTATATCATGACATCGCCCATTATGTTGAACATGATATAAACATTATATCATGACATCGCCCATTTATAAAGGGTGACATGCTGTGCTGAATGATGTTAAAATGCTCTAAAGTGATGTCATATGCTCTAAAGTGATGTTGTACGCTCTAAAGTGATGTCGTACGCTCTAAAGTGATGTCATACGTTCTAAAGTGATGTCATACGCTCTAAAGTGATGTCATACTCTCTAAAGTGATGTCATACGCTCTAAAGTGATGTCATACGTTCTAAAGTGATGTCATACGCTCTAAAGTGATGTCGTACGCGCTAAAGTGATGTCATACGCTCTAAAGTGATGTCATACGTTCTAAAGTGATGTCATACGCTCTAAAGTGATGTCGTACGCTCTAAAGTGATGTCATGTTAGTCCCATTACACCTAATCTCGTTCCCAGACACTTCTGCCCTAATGTGCTCTTCTGATGGACCAACGCATCAAACATGGCCTTCATTAGTTAGGGTTTGGTTTAAAATGACATTTTAAGAATATAAATTGTGGTAAAGGAAAGGGTTTAGCAATAAATATGACTTTGTGACTGTGTTAATACTTTACTGAGTAATAATAAATGTGACTTTGTGACTGTGTTAATATTTTACTGAGTAATAATAAATGTGACTTTGTGACTGTGTTAATATTTTACTGAGTAAGGCCACTCCAATAGAATGCAATGTTCACTCCCTCTAAGGCCATCTCTGAATGGTTGATATCCCAGGTTTATATGTTCTGTTTGTTCAATAGCCTGGACACGAAGTTAAACCATGAAAACCTCCAACCTGAAGAAACACTGACCTTGATGAAAACCTCCAACCTGAAGAAACACTGACCTTGATGAAAACCTCCAACCTGAAGAAACACTGACCTTGATGAAAACCTCCAACCTGAAGAAACACTGACCTTGATGAAAACCTCCAACCTGAAGAAACACTGACCTTGATGAAAATACATTTAAATTATATTTCTTCTGGAACCAAGTTACACAGAAGCAACAAAAACAAAAACAGGTCTGTGACATCACAATATAAACGAGCCACAACCGCACAGTGCTGGGCCCAGTCAGGTCTGTGACATCACAATATAAATGAGCCACAACCGCACAGTGCTGGGCCCAGTCAGGTCTGTGACATCACAATATAAACGAGCCACAACCGCACAGTGCTGGGCCCTGTCAGGTCTGTGACATCACAATATAAACGAGCCACAACCGCACAGTGCTGGGCCCTGTCAGGTCTGTGACATCACAATATAAACGAGCCACAACCGCACAGTGCTGGGCCCAGTCAGGTCTGTGACACGTCCACTCCCCTGCTGAAAAGATCAGCCATGTTGGCACCGTTGTAACAGGATGTAATCAAGCCCCGGTCTCCATGGGAACAGAAGAGGACTACCTGGTGTGGTAGTTTGAGGTAGGACGACTCCAAATCATCTTTTGGATCTGACACACACACACACACACACACACACACACACACACACACACACACACACACACACACACACACACACACACACACACACACACACACACACACACACACAAACACACACACACACACACACAAAGCTTTGCAGGTCCATCAACCCATGTAAATACCTCTCACACCTTACAGTAACCAATGTGTATCATGAGAGAACCTTCATAAATCAACAGAATGTTAATAACCTAGTTATTGACACTTGATGTTGTGTCCTGTAATACCTAGCTTGAAGTGAGACGCTTTAGGTGTTTGCAAACACATCCATAACAACTCTATATCCCATGATGCTGCAGACACCTTTGGTCATTCATAGCAGAAACATAAAGGGTCATGGAAGAACTGGAATATTTTCAGCTTCCAGGTATTATGTACAGATCCTTGCGACATCAGGTTGTGCATTATCATGCTGAAACATGAGGAGATGGCGGCGGATGAATGGCACGAGAATGGGCCTCGTCACTGTATCTCTGTGCATTCAAATTGCCAACGATAAAAATGCAATTGTGTTAGTTGTCCGTAGCTTATGCCTGCCCATCCCACAACCCCACCGCCACCATGGGGTACTCTGTTTACAACGTGTCTGCCACCTGCCCAGTACAGTTGAAACCCGGGATTCATCCGTGAAGAGCACACTTCTCCAGCAAGCCAGTGGACATTGAAGGTGAGAATTTTCCCACTGAAGTCGGTTACGTCGGCAAACTGCAGTCAGATCAAGACCCTGGTGAGGACGATGAGCTTCCCTGAGACGGTTTCTGACAGTTTGTTCAGAAATGATTCAGTTGTGCAAACCCACTGTTTCATCAGCTGTCCGGGTGGCTAGACAATCCCGCAGGTGAAGAAACCAGATGTGGAGGTCCTTGTGGTCTGCAGTTGTGAACTTCTCTAAAACAACGTTGGAGGTGGCTTATGGTACAGAAATTAACATTCAATTATCTGGCAACAGCTCTGGTGGACATTCCTGCAGTCACCATGCCAATTGCACGTTCCCTCAAGACATCTGTGGCATTGTGTTGTGTGACAAAAACTGCACATTTTAGAGTGGTGTTTTATTGTCCCCCAGCACAAAGTGCACCTGTGTAATGATCATGCTGTTCAATCAGCTTCTTGATAATATGGATTATCTTGGCAAAGGAGAAATGCTCACTAACTGGTAAGTAAAAAGGACACATTTCCTGGGATCTTTTATTTTAGCTCATGAAACATGGGACCAACACTACACTTTATGTTGTTTTTATATTTTTTGTTCAGTGTGTTCAGAATAATACGGAGTGTTGATGACCCACAGCACCCATTCCATACTGCTGAATCACATCGCATGTTCACTTACTACACTACAGAAACAAATACCAGTGCAGGGCTCACTAAATGAATGGGCAATCACACCGTTTCGGAGACCTCAAAAGGTTATCCACTGGTTTAAAGGGTTGTTGTGAACACAGAAAATAACATTTTAGTTGTTTTCTATTTATTTAATACAGTGTTATAAAACTGGGAGAAACTAGAAACAAAATGGAGAAATCTGAAACGTGGATAAACAAAACCAACAAAAAAAAAGGAAGGAAGGAATTTGATGTAAAAATAACTGAAATAGGCAAAAAAGAAACTGATTTTAAAAAGGCCCACCCATTGTTTTGTTGCTGTTCATGACTGCACTTCAGAGTGTGTGTCATCCTGCAGCACAGCATTTTGGGGGAAGTTGAGGTCAGGTCTATTTACCCAGGAGGGGAAAAAGGTTGGGCCATCCTAGAAATGGGGAAAAACTCAGAAATGTTTTAGTGAAATATAATATATAACATTTATCAGACGCTTTTATCTTGTGTTTTTTTTTAATGTATGCTTGGTCCCAGGTATTGAACCGAACATCTTGCCATTGCAAGACTCTACCAAGATAAATGACAGGGTTATAAATGCTTTGTGAAGCCTCAATTTAATATGATTTATAAGGCTTTTATTAAGCTGTGCTTATGCCACCCTTTATAAAGCACAGGTTTATGTCATATTTGACATAGCGGCTTATGTCACATTTGACGTTGGTGGTTATGTCACACTTATGAACCCTTTATATGAGATGAGATATGGTAATAGATGATGAGATATGGTAATAGATGATTTGTAACACATGTATGTAGTGTTTATGAAGGCTTTATGAAGTGAACATAATTTAAAGCAGGATCGAATTATGAAATCTACAAACCTGACATTTCACTTTAACATGTTGACTGCCTGTTTAAAACAGTAGCTTATCCCTGTAAATTTGAAGAGAGAGATCAGTCGCTTTATCTCTTCCTATCATCCTGAGTGTTTTAGACAAAGATAGTGAATAGGGTCTAATAAGGTGTTTTCAACCTCTCTCCATCCACTTGGACAGTAAGAAAATGTTTCACCCTGCCTGACATGGTGCGTCTTCTCTGTCTTTACATATCTTCTCTGTCTTCTCTGCCTAGAAAGCCAGCATTCCGGAGTCACCTCTTTCTGTTGACGTTGAGACTGGTGTTTTGTGGGTACTATTTAATGAAGCTGCCAGTTGAGGACTTGTGAGGCGTCTGTTTCTCAAACTAGACACCAATATCCTTGTCCTCTTGCTCAGTTGTGCACCGGGGCCTCCCACTCCTTTATCTATTCTGGTTAGAGCCCGTTTTTCGAGGCTCTGTGAAGGGAGCAGTACACAGTGTTGTACGGGATCTTCAGTTTCTTGGCAATTTCTTGCATGGAATAGCCTTCATTTCTCAGATCAAGAATAGACTGACGAGTTTCAGAATAAAGTGCTTTGTTTCTGGCCATTTTGAGCCTGTAATCGAACCCACAAATGCTGATGCTCCAGATACTCAACTAGTATAAAGAAGACCAGTTTTATTGCTTCTTTAATCAGGACAACAGTTTTCAAATGATCAATTAGCCTTTTAAAATGATAAACTTGGATTAGCTAACACAACGTGCCATTGGAACACAGGAGTGATGGATGCTGATAACGGGCCTCTGTATACCTATGTAGATATTCCATTTAAAAAATCAGCCGTTTCCAGCTACAACAGTCATTTACAACATGAACAATGTCTACACTGTATTTCTGATCAATTTGATGATATTTTACAAATGGACAAAGGAAAATGTGCTTTTCATTCAAAAAACAAAAAACATTTCTCAGTGACCCCAAACTTTTGAACGATAGTGTATGTAAATTGTAAAGTTTTTGTCTGTAATGTCTTTTCGTTATGTGTCGGACCCCAGGAAGACTGACTAGCTGTCACCGTGGCATCAGCTAATGGGGATCCCCCCCCCCAAAAAATCAACAAATTTAAATAAAATTCAGGAAGTAGACTGAAATTAATTGGAATTGGAAAGTAATGTACTTTCAGAATTGACTGTAATTGAAATGATATTGACCCCAACCCTGAAGGAAATCTAGACTGTGACTCCTTGGAAAACAGAGCATGATACCGACTGAACTATCCTCGGCAAAATTAATACAACAAATATTTTATTGGCACATACAACGGATAGGTGCAGTGAAATGTGTTGTTCTACAGGGTCAGTCATAGTAGTATGATAGGTGTTCTACAGGGTCAGTCATAGTAGTATGATAGGTGTTCTACAGGGTCAGTCATAGTAGTATGATAGGTGTTTTACAGGGTCAGTCATAGTAGTATGATAGGTGTTGTTCTACAGGGTCAGTCATAGTAGTATGATAGGTGTTTTACAGGGTCAGTCATAGTAGTATGATAGGTGTTGTTTTACAGGGTCAGTCATAGTAGTATGATAGGTGTTGTTCTACAGGGTCAGTCATAGTAGTATGATAGGTGTTGTTTTACAGGGTCAGTCATAGTAGTATGATAGGTGTTGTTTTACAGGGTCAGTCATAGTTCATAGTAGTATGATAGGTGTTTTACAGGGTCAGTCATAGTAGTATGATAGGTGTTGTTTTACAGGGTCAGTCATAGTAGTATGATAGGTGTTGTTCTACAGGGTCAGACATAATAGTACAGCGCCCCTGGATCAAAGTGCCTTGTTCAAGGCGACATCGACCGATTTTTCACTTTTTCAGCTCAGGTATTCGAACCAGCGACTTTTGGTTAATGGCCCAGCACTCTAAATGTATGGGCCGTGGGGTACGGGGGGAGGGGGGGGGGGGGGGGGGGGGGGTACAGATGCTTCACTGGTGTTGCAACGTGCAAGGTGTTGAAATAAACAGAAGTCCACTGAGAGTCTTTACAACGTCCCCCCCCCCCCCCCCCCTGAATTGACTCGATTCCAAGGGATAACGGTTTAGGAACTAGAAAATAGTGGGGGGAGGGGGGGGGGGGAGGGGGCGGTTTGGTCTCCTGTGTCTGTTCACTGCCTCTCTGTATCACTGAGTAACCACTGACCAAACAGACACGTTGGAGTGATCAAGGAAACCATATCAGCTCACCACAAAACAAAACACCATATAAAATATATAGACAAATATATATATATATATATAAAATATAGACAAATATATATATATATATATAAAATATAGACAAATATATATATATATATATAAAATATATAGACAAATATATATATATATATATAAAATATATAGACAAATATATATATATATATATAAAATATATAGACAAATATATATATATATATATAAAATATATAGACAAATATATATATATATATATAAAATATAGACAAATATATATATATATATATAAAATATATAGACAAATATATATATATATATATAAAATATAGACAAATATATATATATATATATAAAATATATAGACAAATATATATATATATATATACACACGTTTTATTAGACAAGTATCAAGGTCATCATTTTTTAGGTTTATTTGATTGGAATGAACAAGTGAGTGTGTGCTGAATTCTTCCTACAAGTGTTGTGATATAATTCTATGACCTACTGAAGCAACGGTGGTTAATGGTTAACCTTTGTAAATGTGGTGTTGAACAATGGTGTGAATACATTACCGGGAACAAACATGTGACCTGAACAAGAAAAAAGAAGTGTGTAATACATGGTTTTATACATTCTGATCAAATTCAAAAACACTTTTCAGGAGTAAACAACGAAAAGGTTTGCTTGAGCGAAATCCTCACAGTCAGAACAGTAATGCAAACCAAACATAGAAGTGGGAGGGGTTTAAAATGCCTCTTTTGTCAGGTGAGAGGTGTGTGTCTGTCAGGCTGCTTACAGAGTCAAGAGTCCAGATCGTGCAATTGTATCATATCCACACTGCCAACAAACCCAGCTAGAGCCATGTCGTCCATCACCGTCCCGCCACCTAAATGTCTCCAGAAAACCTTCGTGGCTCCGCGGAGACACATGTTTGGGCCTGGACCGTCCAATGTTCCTCCTCGCATCTTAGCGGCAGGGGCCGAGCCCATCATCGGTCACATGCATCCAGAAATGCTCGAGGTATGTCTACAAAGTTTGGTGATGAGCAATCAATCACAACTAAGGTAACCGTGCAAAAAAAAAAAGTACTTTTATGCAGGATTTACGCATAAATGGTTGAATTTGAATATTTTAGATAAGGCTTATAATATTATCCCTGAACCATATTGTCTGTTTGTTTAGCTGCTTATCTCCCCAAGCAAAAGTGTTTTATGAACATTTAAAGATTAGCCAATACTGTATGTCAACCAGCCTTTTGGGGGGGGTCCTAAGCAAGATTTGGTTGGGCCCCCCCCCCCACCTTGAGGGCCAAAAAAATTTGGGGACAGAATTTTTATTTTATGGCACTAGCTAGGTTTCCATCCAATTGGGGACAGATTATCATGCGAAGATTCTAAAATCTGCATAGAAACAGTATGCAATTTTTTTTCCCATCAGCGATGTGTCCATCAAATTGACTTGCGGAGGATAAAAGGATGTGTGTAGTGACGTAGTGCACATAGAAATACATTTTGCGGTTAAAATCGATTTAAAAAAAATACAATTTAAAATGTGTTTCCATCGCATTTTCAACTCGACTGATGGTTTTGTCACAAAAAAATAAAATAAATAAGTTGTTAAATAGTGATTGTGCCCAGTCTGGTCTCCAGCCAACATCTGGCAGATACACAGTGGGTAGGTTACCTACATTATGAGATTATTATGGGATGTTAGTTTTATTTGTCAAACGGCAGCCAAGGGACCGATCGTCAAGTCACCAGAATAAGACCCTCGATACTTATTGGAAAGGAGCATCAAGCTCCTCACTGGGCTCCTTCACCACCCTGTGAAGTTCATCATAAATTATCATCTGTAGCCTGATAAACTGCATGCTTTCCCCGAGTCGTAGTGGGAAGACCACACAATATCATTGCGTGACTCCAAAATTTACTTTGGTCATGATGTCAATATGTCATTTCTCGGCATAATTAATTTTACTGACGCAAAAAAAAAGTCTATGACATTTGGAAAGTTTACCAACAAATTTGCTGATTCCATCAGGCCTGTCATTGCAGGGTAGCCTAGTGGTTAGAGTGTAGAGGCGGCAGGGTAGCCTAGTGGTTAGAGTGTAGAGGCGGCAGGGTAGACTAGTGGTTAGAGTGTAGAGGAGGCAGGGTAGCCTAGTGGTTAGAGTGTAGAGGAGGCAGGGTAGCCTAGTGGTTAGAGTGTAGAGGTGGCAGGGTAGCCTAGTGGTTAGAGTGTAGAGGCGACAGGGTAGCCTAGTGGTTAGAGTGTAGAGGCGGCAGGGTAGCCTAGTGGTTAGAGTGTAGAGGAGGCAGGGTAGCCTAGTGGTTAGAGTGTAGAGGCGGCAGGGTCGCCTAGTGGTTAGAGTGTAGAGGCGGCAGGGTAGCCTAGTGGTTAGAGTGTAGAGAAGCCAGGGTAGCCTAGTTGTTAGAGTGTAGAGGTGGCAGGGTAGCCTAGTGGTTAGAGTGTAGAGGCGGCAGGGTAGCCTAGTGGTTAGAGTGTAGAGGAGGCAGGGTAGCCTAGTGGTTAGAGTGTAGAGGAGGCAGGGTAGTCTAGTGGTTAGAGTGTAGAGGAGGCAGGGTAGCCTAGTGGTTAGAGTGTAGAGGCGGCAGGGTCGCCTAGTGGTTAGAGTGTAGAGGCGGCAGGGTAGCCTAGTGGTTAGAGTGTAGAGGCGGCAGGGTAGCCTAGTGGTTAGAGTGTAGAGGTGGCAGGGTAGCCTAGTGGTTAGAGTGTAGAGGCGACAGGGTAGCCTAGTGGTTAGAGTGTAGAGGCGGCAGGGTAGCCTAGTGGTTAGAGTGTAGAGGCGGCAGGGTAGTCTAGTGGTTATAGTGTAGAGACGGCAGGGTAGCCTAGTGGTTAGAGTGTAGAGGCGGCAGGGTAGTCTAGTGGTTAGAGTGTAGAGGAGGCAGGGTAGCCTAGTGGTTAGAGCGTTGGGCCGTTAACCGAAAGGTTGCTGGATCTAATCCCTGAGCTGACAAGGTAAAAATCTGTTGTTCTGACCCTGAACAAGGCAGTTCACCCACTGTTCCCCGGCATGGCGTCATTGTAAATAAGAATGTGTTCTGAACTGACTTGCCTAGTTAAATAAAGGTACAATTAAAATACTTGGGTGGAATCCTGGTTAGTGTAAAGTACATTTACTGCAATTCCTCACTTATGTCACGTTCATATGATATCGGTGTGAGAATGACTACCAAAATCAAATGGGGGTCCCCTTGAGCACGTGCCTGGTCGGCATGGCGACGATTAGGCCTACGAGCTCTAGACAGCTACCCTCCTTAGCAATCAAAAAACATGTTTTGCTGACATGGACTAATTGAGCCACTGACATATGTGGAAAACGTCTGATGATACATGTGTATTCTATCGTTCAACAGTAAGTTGAGAGAGTTAAAAAATATGTAAATAACAAAATTTGGGTCGGCCGGCGGGGCCCTAAACACAGCATGCAGGCGGCTCTGCGTTCAACTGATGTAAAAGTGATGCGTGTTTTAAATCTGTTTTCACTACCCAGCGAACCTATTACAGTGTTGAGAGAAACGTACCAAATCATTAAATCAGATATAGAATCGGATGAAGTTTAACATCCCGAGGGGGAAAATTGTCTTAAGACACACAGTACTGCAGAGTACACAAGTAGACACTGTACACTACACACTAGACATAACACACACAGTACACGTCGTAATACTCAAGTGTCTACCAGACAGACTCTTGATCCCATAATCATCTCTTTTACTGTGTTTGTTGGTATTCTAGATCATGAGTGACATCAAGAGTGGGATCCAATATGCCTTCCAGACTCAGAACAACATGACAATAGCAGTGAGTGGCACAGGACACACGGCCATGGAGTGTGCCATCTTCAACGCCGTAGAGCCAGGGGAAGGGGTTCTCACCGCGGTCAATGGGATCTGGGGAGAACGGGCAGCGGAGATGGCAGAGAGGATAGGTACTTGATTGTTATGGGATACGTTCCATATGGCCTCCTGTTCCCTTCTTTTGACAAGAGCCCTATGGGTCGTTGTCAACAGCTGTGCACTATGGGTCCTGGTCAACAGCAGTGCCCTATGGGTCCTGGTCAACAGCAGTGCCCTATGGGTCGTTGTCAACAGCAGTGCATTATGGGTCGTTGTCAACAGCAGTGCATTATGGGTCCTGGTCAACAGCCGTGCCCTATGGGTCCTGGTCAACAGCTGTGCACTATGGGTCCTGGTCAACAGCTGTGCCCTATGGGTCCTGGTCAACAGCTGTGCACTATGGGTCCTGGTCAACAGCCGTGCCCTATGGGTCCTGGTCAACAGCTGTGCACTATGGGTCCTGGTCAACAGCTGTGCCCTATGGGTCCTGGTCAACAGCTGTGCACTATGGGTCCTGGTCAACAGCTGTGCACTATGGGTCCTGGTCAACAGCTGTGCACTATGAGTCCTGGTCAACAGTAGTGCACTATGGGTCCTGGTCAACAGCTGTGCACTATGGGTCCTGGTCAACAGCAGTGCACTATGGGTCCTGGTCAACAGCTGTTCACTATGGGTCCTGGTCAACAGTAGTGCACTATGGGTCCTGGTCAACAGTAGTGCACTATATAGTGGATAGGGTGTCATTGGGTAACCATGACCTTTGCCTGTTAAAGTTTTGCTTCTGTCCCTCTCCTTGCCCCAACCTGGGCTCGAACCAGGGACCCTCTGAACACATCAACAACTGCCTTCCCACAAAGCATTGTTACCTATCGCTCCACAACAGCCACAGCCTTAGCAGAGCATGGGTAACAACTAGTTCAAGGTCTCAGAGCGAGTGAAGTCACCAACTGAAACGCTACTAGCGTGCACCGCTAACTAGCTAGCAGTTTCACCCTATTTACACGCCTGCGAGCACACCTGGTTATTAAGACCTTGTTTCAAATACCGTAGCTTTGCCCACTGAGGAAGTTCCCTTTGAATTGATACATTTGTGATTAACATAATACATTTCCCATCAACCCAACAGGTGCCAGAGTTAATTCCATTGTGACAACTGCAGGGGGGTATTTCACCAGTGAAGAGATTGATCGGGTAATGACACATATCTCACTTGATCTGCTCATACCCTAACCTTCATCTACAGGTATAGATAGTCCTACCCTAACCTTCATCTATAGGTATAGATACTCCTACCCTAACCTTCATCTACAGGTATAGATACTCCTACCCTAACCTTCATCTACAGGTATAGATACTCCTACCCTAACCTTCATCTATAGGTATAGATACTCATACCCTAACCTTCATCTACAGGTATAGATAGTCCTACCCTAACCTTCATCTATAGGTATAGATACTCCTACCCTAACCTTCATCTACAGGTATAGATACTCCTACCCTAACCTTCATCTACAAGTATAGATACTCTTAACTTTCATCTACAGGCATAGATACTCCTAACCTTCATCTACAAGTATAGATATTCCTAACCTTCATCTACAGGTATAGATACTCCTAACCTTCATCTATAAGTATAGATTCTCCTAACCTTCATCTATAGGGATAGATACTCCCAACCTTCATCTACAGGTATAGATACTCCTTCCCTAAGCTTCATCTATAGGTATAGATAGTCCTACCCTAACCTTCATCTACAGGTATAGATACTCCTACCCTAACCTTCATCTACAGGTATAGATACTCCTACCCTAAGCTTCATCTATAGGTATAGATAGTCCTACCCTAACCTTCATCTACAGGTATAGATACTCCTACCCTAAGCTTCATCTATAGGTATAGATAGTCCTACCCTAACCTTCATCTACAGGTATAGATACTCCTACCCTAACCTTCATCTACAAGTATAGATACTCTTAACTTTCATCTACAGGCATAGATACTCCTAACCTTCATCTACAAGTATAGATATTCCTAACCTTCATCTACAGGTATAGATACTCCTAACCTTCATCTATAAGTATAGATTCTCCTAACCTTCATCTATAGGGATAGATACTCCCAACCTTCATCTACAGGTATAGATACTCCTACCCTAACCTTCATCTACAGGTATAGATACTCCTACCCTAACCTTCATCTATAGGTATAGATACTCATACCCTAACCTTCATCTACAGGTATAGATACTCCTACCCTAACCTTCATCTATAGGTATAGATACTCCTATAGATATGCCAAATTGCTGCTATCCGATACACCATAGTGCGTCCCAAGTGTAACCCTATTCCCTATGTAGTGCACTACTTTAGACCAGAGCACCTATTCCCTATATAGTGCACTACTTTAGACCAGAGCCCTATTCCCTATATAGTGCACTACTTTAGACCAGGGCCCTATTCCCTATATAGTGCACTACTTTAGACCAGAGCCCTATTCCCTATGTAGTGCACTACTTTAGACCAGAGCCCTATTCCCTATATAGTGCACTACTTTAGACCAGAGCCCTATTCCCTATATAGTGCACTACTTTAGACCAGAGCCCTATTCCCTATGTAGTGCACTACTTTAGACTAGAGCCCTATTCCCTATGTAGTGTATCACTTTAGACCAGGGCCCATTTCATTCTGTGCATCGAGACTGGTATTTCTGATCTGTCACCGTTTCTCCTCAGGCCCTGGCCAAACACAAGCCTGTGCTGTTCTTCCTAACCCACGGAGAATCCTCCACAGGAGTCGTCCATCCACTAGATGGCATTGGAGACATATGTCACAAGTAAAGAGCCCCTTACTCCCACCTCTTCAGCTTCCATGTCAATATAAATGCTTATAAAAACCCAACAGATAATATATACGGTACCAGTGAATGATTTGTTATAAAGTAGTGCCCTCTCCTTTC
>NC_092147.1:4893364-4950864 GCF_045791955.1 Oncorhynchus clarkii lewisi
CTGTATGAGGCAAAATGGTGGTCACACCAGATACTGACTGGTTTTCTGATCCAGGCCCCTACTTTGTTTTTAAGGTATCTGTGACCAACAGATGCATATCTGTATACCCATTTATGTGAAATCTATAAATTAGGACCTAATGAATTGATTTAAAAATGGACTATTTTCCTTATATGAACTGTAACTCAGTAAAATCTTTGAAATTGTTACATGTTTTTATATTTGAAGAGAGTATATTTCACCAGATGTATAAATGAGAAGCATCCGGTTGGCGTTTCACACTCATGACCAAATATGGTCATTTCCGGTTCTTGGAAGCCTCTTATTATTATTGGTATCCTTTAGTAGTGGTTTCTTTGCAGCAATTCGACCATGAAGGCCTGATTCACACCGTCTCCTCTGAACAGTTGATGTTGAGATGTGTCTGTTACTTGAACTCTGTGAAGCATTTATTTGGGCTGCTATCTGAGGCTGGTAACTCTAATGAACTTATCCTCTACAGCCGAGGTAACTCTGGGTCTTCCGTTCCTTTGGCGGTCCTCCTGAGAGTCAGTTTCATCACAGCGCTTGATGGTTTTTGCGACTGCACTTGAAGAAACTTTCAACGTTCTTGAAATTTGAAACGGATTGACTGACCTTCGTATCTTAAAGTAATGATGGACTATCGTTTCTCTTTGCTTATTTGAGCTGTTTTTGCCATAATATGGACTTGGTCTTTTACCAAATAGGGCTGTCTTCTGTATACCACCCCTACCTTGTCAAATTCCACAAATGAACGTTTAACAAGGCACACCCGTGAATTGAAACTCATGAAGCTGGTTGAGAGAATGCCAAGAGTGTGCAAAGCTGTCATCAATGCAAAGGGTGGCTACTTTGAAGAATCTCAAAAATACACTTTTTTTGGTTACTACATGATTCCATATGTGTTATTTCATAGTTTTGATGTCTTCACTATTATTCCACAATGTATAAAATAGTAAAAATAAAGACAAACCCTTGAATAAGTAGGTGTGTCCAAACCTTTGACTGGTAGTGTACCTGGACCACCTATTGAGATGTTCCTTTTGTTAAGGAAATCAGGTGTTCAATTAGATGAAAAATGAGACTGGAGTAGGACTTTAAAAGGAACTCTTGGCACTGGTGAAGGCCCCTCTAGAGAAGGTGTATCTGACCCCCAGATTGATCCCCTGCTCCAATGTGTCCTTCATCAGAGACCTCAGCCACTTTTGTTAATTTAATAGTTTTAATGTCTTCACTAATATTCTACAATGATGAAAATAGTTCAAATAAAGGAAAACCCCTTGAATGAGTAGGTGTTCTAAAACTTCTTTGGACCGGTAGTGTGTCATGACATCACCAGTGTAAAGGGTTAACAAAAGGAACATCTCAATAGGTCATGACATCACCAGTGTAAAGGGTTAACAAAAGGAACATCTCAATAGGTCATGACATCACCAGTGTAAAGTGTTAACAAAAGGAACATCTCAATAGGTCATGACATCACCAGTGTAAAGGGTTAACAAAAGGAACATCTCAATAGGTCATGACATCACCAGTGTAAAGGGTTAACAAAAGGAACATCTCAATAGGTCATGACATCACCAGTGTAAAGGGTTAACAAAAGG
Source organism: Oncorhynchus clarkii lewisi (assembly GCF_045791955.1). Taxonomy (NCBI): domain Eukaryota; kingdom Metazoa; phylum Chordata; class Actinopteri; order Salmoniformes; family Salmonidae; genus Oncorhynchus; species Oncorhynchus clarkii. The sequence goes on from NC_092147.1 coordinate 4,894,990, forward strand.
AACATCTCAATAGGTCATGACATCACCAGTGTAAAGGGTTAACAAAAGGAACATCTCAATAGGTCATGACATCACCAGTGTAAAGGGTTAACAAAAGGAACATCTCAATAGGTCATGACATCACCAGTGTAAAGGGTTAACAAAAGGAACATCTCAATAGGTCATGACATCACCAGTGTAAAGGGTTAACAAAAGGAACATCTCAATAGGTCATGACATCACCAGTGGGCCTTTTCCCTTTAGTTTTCTAATGTTCCTCAAGCAAAGGGGAGAGAGGGGGGGTTGATGACATCACAAGGTCCCATCATACCAACTCCTTGAATATTCTTCTCCTTCAAGTTTGCAGTTTTTTAAAAACATTTTTGAACCCTTTAGTGTGTGTACTTTACTGTAGTTATACTTGGGATATCAGTTTAACAGGAAAAGTTTTTTTTTTTAATACTGGAGGACATCTTTAAACCCAATGATAGATCTAGCGCTAAGGTAAAGAGTCCAGTAACAACCAGCTGTTACACTAGGTCTACCGGGTTTCAGTCTGGGCTGGTGTATGATGCCTGACGTGGGGCTGCCGAAGCCAGACGCTCCTTCAGATCAACCCCGAGGAGGAGGAGGCCAGCGGAGCCAGTTTGATATGACACGAGACCAGCGTTCCTTCAGATCAACCCCTCCGAGGAGGAGGAGGAGGCGGCCAGCGGAGCCAGTTTGATATGACACGAGACCAGCGTTCCTTCAGATCAACCCCTCCGAGGAGGAGGAGGAGGAGGCCAGCGGAGCCAGTTTGATATGACACGAGACCAGCGTTCCTTCAGATCAACCCCTCCGAGGAGGAGGAGGAGGAGGCCAGCGGAGCCAGTTTGATATGACACGAGACCAGCGTTCCTTCAGATCAACCCCGAGGAGGAGGAGGAGGCCAGCGGAGCCAGTTTGATATGACACGAGACCAGCGTTCCTTCAGATCAACCCCGAGGAGGAGGAGGAGGAGGAGGAGGCCAGCGGAGCCAGTTTGATATGACATGAGACCAGCTTTCCTTCAGATCAACCCCTCCGAGGAGGAGGAGGAGGAGGCCAGCGGAGCCAGTTTGATATGACATGAGACCAGCGTCTTCCAGAAAGCCGTACAGCAGAATGTTTGAGCAGCTGAGGAAGGACCTCTCTGTCACAACTGCCAGATACAGTGGCTCGGGGGAGATTTAGGTTGTGTTCAATAGGTACAAAGGGGATAAAAAACCCTCAAACTGAGCGAAACGGGGAGGTACTATTGGAACTTGTCCAATAAGAAGCCCTCAAGTTTTGCTACAGTGTGTACTAATGAACACAGCCCTTGGTTTCCATCCACCATTCTTAAATCAACAAAAGTAAAGGCTGAATTAAGTCCTCCTGTGGATCAGTTGATATCGATTAGTCATATTCTTGTCTTTCTTCTCCTAGGCGATTGATGCGGCCAAGGACATTGAAGATGTGCGCACAGACATTAACAACCACAGTGTAAACGCCATTAATGCATCAGAGAATGAGCCTATCGGGAGAGCTGTGGAAGTGAGCTACCTGGGTAGTGTTCATTACGGCACACTGTAGCAAAATGTTTGCAACAGAAAAATAAAGTGTTTCTTATTGGACAAGTCCAGGTAATCCCGCCTTGTTGGGGCCCCACAAGGGTAAGTTCTGAGCCCTCTTCTGTACTCCCTGTTCACCCACGACTGCGTGGCCACGCACGCCTCCAACTCAATCATCAAGTTTGCGGACGACACTACAGTGGTAGGCTTGATTACCAACAACGACGAGACGGCCTACAGGGAAGAAGTGAGGGCCCTCGGAGTGTGGTGTCAGGAAAATAACCTCACACTCAACGTCAACAAAACAAAGGAGATGATCGTGGACTTCAGGAAACAGCAGAGGGAACACCCCCCTATCCACATCGACGGGACAGTAGTGGAGAGGGTAGTAAGTTTTAAGTTCCTCGGCGTACACATCACGGACAAACTGAATTGGTCCACCCACACAGACAGCGTCATGAAAAAGGTGCAGCAGCGCCTCTTCAACCTCAGGAGGCTGAAGAAATTTGTCTTGTCACCAAAAACACTCACAAACTTCTACAGATGCACAATCGAGAGCATCCTGTCGGGCTGTATCACCGCCTGGTACGGCAACTGCTCCGCCCACAACCGTAAGGCTCTCCAGAGGGTAGTGAGGTCTGCAAAACGCATCACTGGGGGAAAACTACCTGCCCTCCAGGACACCTACCCCACCCGATGTCACAGGAAGGCCATAAAGATCAAAGACAACAACCACCCGAGCCATTGCCTGTTAACCCCGTTATCATCCAGAAGGCGAGGTCAGTACAGGTGCATCAAAGCAGGGACCGAGACAAAAACAGCTTCTATTTCAAGGCCATCAGACTGTTAAACAGCCACCACTAACATTGAGTGGCTGCTGCCAACATACTGACTCAACTTCAGCCACTTTAATAATGGAAATTGATGGAAAAAATGTATCACTAGCCACTTTGAACAATGCTACTTAATATAATGTTTATATACCCTACATTACTCATCTCATATGTATATACTGTACTCGATACCATCTACTGCACCTTGCCTATGCTGTTCTGTACCATCACTCATTCATATATCTTTATGTACATATTCTTTATCCCTTTACACTTGTGTCTATAAGGTAGTAGTTTTGGAATTGTTAGGTTAGATTACTCGTTGGTTATTACTGCATTGTCGGAACTAGAAGCACAAGCATTTCGCTACACTCGCATTAACATCTGCTAACCATGTGTATGTGACAAATAAAATTGTATTTGTTTGTCTGTTTTCTTCTGTTTGGTACCAAATTAATGTGACCCTGGTGTCTAAGGAGCAGGAAGCCTAAGTGGAATATATCCTCTGGAAGAGAAAGATCACACACTGGCCTCGGTTCCATCTGACACTGCCTGTACACAAGGAGAAGAGGTCAGAGAAGGGAAAGGACTTGAATATGAAGAGAGGTCAGAGAAGGGAAAGGACTTGAATATGAAGAGAGGTCAGAGAAGGGAAAGGACTTGAATATGAAGAGAGGTCAGAGAAGGGAAAGGACTTGAATATGAAGAGAGGTCAGAGAAGGGAAAGGACTTGAACATGAAGAGAGGTCAGAGAAGGGAAAGGACTTGAATATGAAGAGAGGTCAGAGAAGGGAAAGGACTTGAATATGAAGAGAGGTCAGAGAAGGGAAAGGACTTGAACATGAAGAGAGGTCAGAGAAGGGAAAGGACTTGAATATGAAGAGAGGTCAGAGAAGGGAAAGGACTTGTTGAATATGAAGAGAGGTCAGACAAGGGAAAGGACTTGAATATGAAGAGAGGTCAGAGAAGGGAAAGGACTTGAATATGAAGAGAGGTCAGAGAAGGGAAAGGACTTGAATATGAAGAGAGGTCAGAGAAGGGAAAGGACTTGAATATGAAGAGAGGTCAGAGAAGGGAAAGGACTTGAATATGAAGAGAGGTCAGAGAAGGGAAAGGACTTGTTGAATATGAAGAGAGGTCAGACAAGGGAAAGGACTTGAATATGAAGAGAGGTCAGACAAGGGAAAGGACTTGAACATGAAGAGGATATACAATAGGATATAGGTTGTACAATATTGAAGTGTGTATAAATCAACTATTTCAAATCCTTAATTCTCTAAAGAGCACAGCCCCAAAACTACTAAATTAAATGTCCAAGCTTTAACTTTTTAAATTGTATTTTCATTAACACGTTCATTCATTTTTCTTCATGTGTCGTTAGAGGAAATAAATCATCTTTAAAATGAGCCAACAGGGATTTTTTTTTAGATATAAAAAACGGTACTCTCAATAAAACAAATGAAAATACAAGCAATCTACTTTGTCTGCAAAATTTCGCTCAACCACATTTTGATTTACAATTTACATCAGTCAATACAAGTGGACAGAGTCAACCAAGTTCCTAAAGACATCGTTGTGTGTTATGGTAATTTAGTTTAGGTGGGGGGGGGGGGGAGAAAGGCACCATATCACTTACAGCACACGTGTTAAACTCATTCCACAGACGGCCGAGTGTCTGTTTTTCTTTTTCCGCATCACCCTTGTAAGTGATTTGATGAATTAAAAGGTCACTAATTTAGTTAAGGAACTCCCATCACCTATTTGTCTAGGTCTTAATTTAATATGGGGGAAAAAACCTGCAGACACTCAGCCCTCCACGGAATGAGTTTGACACCCCTGGCTTAAAGGAAATATATAATGAGTTCAGACGTAAAATGGAGAACCAATGTGAAGATGCACTGAAACTGAATTAAGACTTAAAATGGAGAACCAATGTGAAGATGCACGTAGCACTGAATGTTTCCCCGAGAGCTCCTGCTACCTGGTAACACCTCGCAGCAAGGAGTCTCCTCATTGGACACGGAGAGCACTACCTGGTACCACCTCGCAGCAAGGAGTCTCCTCATTGGACACGGAGAGCACCAGGTGACCAGAAGACATCACTACACCACCGGTGCCAGACTGGGCTAGTGATGTCACCAGTCATCTCCTGTCCCCTATCGGCTTCCCTTCTGATACAGAGAAGAATCGTCGGGGGGGGGGTTTCTGCCAGGACAGAGAGTAACTGTATTCCTCCTGTTCATCATCACAGGGACAGGATCTCAAACTCTTCATCCTCCGAATCAAAGAACCGTTCCAACCGGTCTGAGAAATCTAGAAGACGGGAGATGGAGACATTAAAATTTAGCAACGTTATCACATCGATGTCCTAAACACAATCTGTTGATACATCAAATCACATTATCTAGTCTTCAACATAATGTCCCGGATTCAGGATTCAAGCACATAAAAAAAGGTGTGTTGTAGACATTTAAAATGTGATTTCCACTTGAGCCGACGTCAGCAGTTTTTTTAAATTTTATTTTACCGTGAACGCGATCTCCGCGAACGTCAGGGAAATTGCCTTTAAAAGGCGCTTTGTCGGTAGTGCAATGCGCTTGTCCACAACGCACCTCTGACTGAATCCCAGCCTCATCTGTAAAGAGAAGTAAATCACAATATCCCATCCCCGACCCCCTCACAGGTCAAGAGAATATCTCTTCCCCGACAGGTCAAGTAGTCAGAAGTGTTTGATATTTACCCGGAGTGAGGTTGAGCACGTCTACAGAGCAGGCCAAGTGAGATGGTTGACAGTCTACCAGCTCAAACATGGGCAGGCTTCCTCTAGTGTGGGACAACTGGGGGGGGGGACAGGTTTGAGGGGGAAAGACAGGTTAGATAATACACTCAGCACCATAGGACCCAATACTCACAGGGCCTGGCTAACTGAACCACGGCAGAACTATCCCCTCTTCTTTCTTTAGATCCCCTATTAACTGACGCCTTACGAACCGCTAGTCTTCCTGGGATCCAGGGGAATAGGGACTAACACAACAGAAAATCAGTTGTGTCAATGTAACAGTATAGCTTCCGTCCCTCTCCTCGCCCCTACCCGGGCTCTGCACACATCAACAACAGTCACCCACGAAGCATCGTTACCCATCGCGCCACAAAAGCCACGGCCCTTGCAGAGCAAAGGAGAACCACTACTTCAAGGTCTCAGAGCAAGTGACGTCACCCGATTGAAACGCTATTAGCGCGCACCACCGCTAACTAGCTAGCCATTTCACATTGGTTACATCAAGGTGAATTCTTTAAAAAAAAGGAAAGAGTCACCCATTTTGAATGTTATATTGTTTTTAAATGTTCTATCGATTCCCAGGGTCATTTCATGTTTATCTGAGCCATTGGCGTTTAAGCAGACAGAAACCCGGCCGGTCTGATGTGGCACTGTGATAAAAAGTCTCTCTCACTACACCGGAAGTTAATAGGAATATGACTTTTAGATTGCGAAAACGTCTATCATGCATGTCAGATTACAATACTGGCCGATGTCATAACTCAGGAGAATGTTCTTTCGAATGAGCCGTTGATCAAATTTTTAGCAATATTGAAAGATTTGTAATGTTGCACTTTTTGTTGACAAAAATGTGTGCTAATGTTTGGGTTTTTGAGCTAGCGCCCAATAGACTCCAATTCACTCCTTGAAGGAGAGCGCTCTTTGTCCCAGAATCGCCCAGAATGCACTGTGCGGCCCATTGACGTAGCATGGGCAGCGTTTCCACCATCTCCTCAAAAGTACAGGTCAGACTCCACTCTGAGGCACATCGATCTGCAGGTTGAACACGGTGAGCTTGTAGACTAAATTGATAGTAGTGCAGTTTGTTTGGGCGGTTTTAAAGTTAACTAGCTACTTCTAATGCTGATATTGCCTTTGGTATTGTGTGTAGCTAGCCAGACAGCCCATAGAGAACATTGCATTGTGGGGTATGTAGTCTACTTGAACTGCAACATATTTCCACAACGATTTTCCATGTTGCTACCAACATTATTATAACGCAAAAAAAATTAAACAAATTGTTCTCACATAGTATCATTTAACAATGCATATTAAATGAATGAGTGGTTTTGGGGTGGATTTAACCTTTAACCTCATAGGGAAAACAGCGTACCGTACCTTTCGGATTCGCATACACCAGTCATCGAAGTCGTCCTCCGTTCGGCAGAAGAAACCCTGGTAAACATCAGAAAACAAGACAACTGTAGGATTGTCTGCTTTACTGTGTTAAAACAATCTGTTAGGGCAAAAAATAAAAAACACATCTATCGAACTAGAATCATAAATAACCAACTTAAGAGGCATTTAGCGATTCACTTCATATAGTGGTCATCAGAATTAGCTTTTGCTAATGCTATCATTAGTATTTATTAGAATTTTCACCTCTTCCTGGGGTCCAAAAAGGGTTTAATTTATTATTATTTTTTTTTTTTACCTCACAACACAACAGCCTACATTGTAAATAAAACATTACACCATACAAGATATATTACTATTCTATTACAAATGTACAATATAAAATCCACAACACTACAGTGTGTGTCTAGAATGCTTGAGTTAGTGTGCGAGTTTGTGTCTCTTCACCTTCCGCGTTGTTCCGTGAGGCGTTACGTTTAAAGAATATATAATTTATAATCAGATTTTACTGCCCACTTGGATGTGGAAGAGGTCCGTGTTGTCATCGTCATGTTGTCCTGTGCCCCCCCCCCCCTTTTGCTCTATAGTAGGTAAAGGGCTTCATTGCCAAAATCCCAAAGTATCCCTTTAAATGGGTTATCAGTATGTGGAAGACCCAATTAAAGGGATACTCACACCAGTAAATACTCTATGCATCTTCAACATAGGAATCCCTACAGAACCTCTTGTATGATCTCTTAGACACTACACTAGGCCCAAGCCTTTGGGACATTGGGTTCTTCTAGATGTGGCTACTATATTATGATCAATACATTCTATTGATTTGGATACTGCTTCAGAGCAGATTTCTGCAGCATTAGTAAATATGTGATCAATACGTGGCTGATTTTTATTCCTGTGTTGTTTGCTACCACCCTGGTAGGTTGACTGACAACCTGAACCAGGTTACAGGCACTAGTTACTGTTTGAAGCTTTTTTCTTGAGTGGGCAGCTTGAGTGAAAACGAGTCAATATTTAGGTCACCCAGAAAAAATGGAGTTGTTCCTACAAGCTAAAGTATTGCTCCATCTTTTTTGACCTACTTACAGTGGGGAGAACAAGTATTTGATACACTGCCGATTTTGCAGGTTTTCCAACTTACAAAGCATGTAGAGGTCTGTACTTTTTATCATAGGTACACTTCAACTGTGAGAGACGGAATCTAAAACAAAAATCCAGAAAATCACATTGTATGATATTTAAGTCATTAATTTGCATTTTATTGTACAACATAAGTATTTGATCACCTACCAACCAGTAAGAATTCCGGCTCTCACAGACCTGTTAGTTTTTCTTTAAGAAGCCCTCCTGTTCTCCACTCATTACCTGTATTAACTGCACCTGTTTGAACTCTTTACCTGTCTAAAAGACACCTGTCCACATACTCAATCAAACAGACTCCAACTTCTCCACAATGGCCAAGACCAGGGAGCTGTGTAAGGACATCAGGGATAAAATTGTAGACCTGCACAAGGCTGGGATGGGCGACAGGACAATAGGCAAGCAGCTTGGTGAGAAGGCAACAACTGTTGGCGCAATTATTAGAAAATGGAAGAAGTTCAAGATGACGGTCAATCACCCTCGGCCTGGGGCTCCATGCAAGATCTCACCTCGTGGGGCATCAATGATCATGAGGAAGGTGATGGATCAGCCCAGAACTACACGGCAGGACCTGGTCAATGACCTGAAGAGAGCTGGGACCACAGTCTCAAAGAAAACCATTAGTAACACACTACGCCATCATGGATTAAAATCATGCAGCGCACGCAAGGTCCCCCTGCTCAAGCCAGCGGATGTCCAGGCCCGTCTGAAGTTTGCCAATGACCATCTGGATGATCCAGAGGAGGAATGGGAGAAGGTCATGTGGTCTGATGAGACAAAAATAGAGTTTTTTGGTCTAAACTCCACTCGCCGTGTTTGGAGGAAGAAGGATGAGTACAACCCCAAGAACACCATCCCAACCGTGAAGCATGGAGGTGGAAACATCATTCTTTGGGGATGCTTTTCTGCAAAGGGGACAGGACGACTGCACCGTATTGAGGGGAGGATGGATGGGGCCATGTATCGCAAGATCTTGGCCAACAACCTCCTTCCCTCAGTAAGAGCATTGAAGATGGGTCATGGCTGGGTCTTCCAGCATGACAACGACCCGAAACACACAGCCAGGGCAACTAAGGAGTGGCTCCGTAAGAAGCATCTCAAGGTCCTGGAGTGGCCTAGCCAGTCTCCAGACCTGAACCCAATAGAACATCTTTGGAGGGAGCTGAAAGTCCGTATTGCCCAGCGACAGCCTCGAAACCTGAAGGATCTGGAGAAGGTCTGTATCTAGGAGTGAGCCAAAATCCCTGCTGCAGTGTGTGCAAACCTGGTCAAGAACTACAGGAAACGTATGATCTCTGTAATTGCAAACAAAGGTTTCTGTACCAAATATTAAGTTCTGCTTTTCTGATGTATCAAACACGTATGTCATGCAATAAAATGCAAAGTAACTACTTAAAAATCATACAATGTGATTTTCTGGATTTTTGTTTTAGATTCCGTCTCTCACAGTTGAAGTGTACGTATGATAAAAATTACAGACCTCTAGTAGGAAAACCTGCAAAATCGGCAGTGTATCAAATACTTGTTCTCCCCACTGTAGGTTCTGCCTCTGTCCTTCTTTCCACTGCGATTCTTTGACCTACATAGGTTCTGCCTCTGTCCTTCTTACCACTGCGACGGAGGGGTCTATTTCACAGATGTGCATGCGGCACGGCGGATGCTGACAGTGGTAAGTGTCGTCGGGGACCTGGCTGTCCTCACAGGGCTCTACTGCAGGCTGGGTGGTGTGGGGGTCCAGGTAGATCAACTCCTCTCCTGGGGGGACATAGGATAGGGGCCATACAGTAAGGAGACCAGTCAGAGGTGTATTGGAATAACAGACGCATGGAGTGTACAAAACATTAGGAACACCCGCTGTTTCCATGACATAGAATGACCAGGTGAATCCAGGGTGAAAGCTATGATCCCTTATTGATGTCACTTGTTAAATCCACTTCAATCAGTGTAGCCGAAGAGGAGGAGATGGGTTAAAGAAGGATTTTTAAGCCTCCAGACTATTGAGGCATAGGTTGTGTATGTGTGTCATTCAGAGGGTGAATGGGCAAGACCAAACATTTAAGTGCCTTTGAACGAGGTATGGTAGTAGGTGCCATGCTCATTGGAGTCAACATGGGCCAGCATCCCTGTGGAAAGCTTTCGACACCTTGTAGAGTCCATGCGCCGACAAATGAAGGCTGGTCTGAGGGGAAAAAGGGGAGGTGGGAGGGGTGCAACTGAATATTAGGAAGGTGTTCCTAATGTTTAGTATACTCAGTGTAAACACTACCGTTAAAATGTTGGGATCACTTAGAAATGTCCTTGTTTTTGAAAGAAAAATAGAAAGTGGAGTGGGAGGCCCCGGTGCACACCTGAGCAAGAGGACAAGTACATTAGAGTGTCTAGTTTGAGAAACAGACGCCTCACAAGTCCTCAACTGGCAACTTTATTAAATAGTACCCATAAAACACCAGTCTCAGTGTCAACAGTGAAGAGGCGACTCCGGGATGCTGGCCTTCTAGGCAGAGTTCCTCTGTCCAGTGTGTGTTCTTTTGCCCATCTTAATCTTTTCTTTTTATTGGCCACTCTGAGATATGGCTTTCTTTGCAACTCTGCCTAGAAGGCCAGCGTCCCGGAGTCGCCTCTTCACTGTTGACGTTGAGACTGGTGTTTTGCGAGTACTATTTAACGAAGCTGCCAGTTGAGGACTTGTGAGGCATCTGTTTCTCAAACTAGACACTCCAATGTACTTGTCCTCTTGCTCAGTTGTGCACCGGGGCCTCCCACTCCACTTTCTATCCTGTGTTTGTCTTTTCAAAAACAAGGACATCTCTAAGTGATCCCAAAAGTTTGAACGGTACATAGAATGTCTGGATATCAAAAATTTGTTCCGCAAATGACAAGACTGAACAGTGTCTGTTTTTAGCTGAACGATTCAGAGAAGCTAGTAAGCAAATGTGTTTTAAGACTTTTTCAGAAGCAAATACTTTCTTTTCTTCAGATGTAATGTTAGTGTACAGGACATACCAACATAGCCTATGAAGTAATGGGCACTGTTGGGTTTCCCTCCGATGACACCCAGGGACTGGGGCAGCTGAAAGCATTGCTGTTTAGAAGAGACACAGAAAGAGAGGTCATTTATAAAAACTGCCATGTCAATTCAATGCAAGTGTATTATTTTGGTATGATTGGCCACTCTGTCCCACCTTCAGGGTCTCGATGTAGGCCTTGTTGATGTCGCTCAGGCCCAGCCTGAGAGGGATGAGAAGGACCAGGGGCTTCCAGAGAGCCGTCTCCTCCTCGGCCAGGGCACAGGCCCCCTCCAGGCAGCCGTTATGCTTCGGTATCCATCCTGGGGGCTCTGCACACGCTGCTCCACCATAGTCCAGCCAGGGCATACACAACCGCTCTGGTGAGAAAAACAAGAATACATTTTGTGTAAATGCACACACGCTCTGGGGGAGAGGAGAGGTCAAATATCATTAGTCTAGCTCACTCGTCTCATAAATGGTCAATAGCCTTTTCCCATCTATAAGTATCATTAGTCTAGCTCACTCATCTCATAAATGGTCAATAGCCTGTTCCCATCTATAATTATGATGGAGACTGGTCCATAGGTGATCCACACGATCCCGTAGGGTTACCTGGACTGCACTGACAAAACAAACATAATACATGGGATTATGTTAACGTTAAGAGTACCAGTTGATGCCCCAGTCTTTAACCACATGTTCTATACATTGATGAGGCATAGTGGTAATGATAATGATAGTGGTAATGATGAATGATAATGATAATGATGCATGATAATGGTAATGATGCATGATAATGGTAGTGGCAATGATGAGTGATAGCGGTAATGATAATGGTAAGATAGTGGTACTGATAGTGGTACGGGTGGATGATAATGTTAATGATAGCAGTAATGATGAACGATAACGGTAATGATAATGGTAACGATAGCGGTAATGATTGATGATAATGACAGTGGCAATGATGAATGATAATGGTAACGATAGTGGTAATGATGCATGATAATGGTAATGATGAATGGTAATCATATAGAACAGATATATCCTATTGAAAAGCCTATCAATATAGAATATGCATCCTCCAATTGCAACGTCTTCCTAAGCCCACACAGTCTCAAATTTTTTAAATATATTTTTTAAATACCCTCAAAACACCAATTTAGGCATACCTACAGTACCAGTCAAAGGTTTGGACACAAAATCAAATTATTATTGGTCACATACACATATTTAGCAGATGTTATTGAGGGTGTAGTGAAATGCTTGTGTTTCTAGCTCCAACAGTGCAGTAGTATCTAACTAAATGCATGTGTTCCTAGCTCCAACAGTGCAGTATCTAACTAAATGCTTGTGTTCCCAGCTCCAACAGTACAGTAATATCTAACTAAATGCTTGTGTTTCTAGCTCCAACAGTACAGTAATATCTAACTAAATGCTTGTGTTTCTAGCTCCAACAGTACAGTAATATCTAACTAAATGCTTGTGTTTCTAGCTCCAACAGTACAGTAATATCTAACTAAATGCTTGTGTTTCTAGCTCCAACAGTGCAGTAGTATCTAACTAAATGCTTGTGTTCCTAGCTCCAACAGTGCAGTAATATCTAACTAAATGCTTGTGTTCCTAGCTCCAACAGTACAGTAGAATCTAACTAAATGCTTGTGTTCCTAGCTCCAACAGTACAGTAATATCTAACTAAATGCTTGTGTTCCTAGCTCCAACAGTGCAGTAGTATCTAACTAAATGCTTGTGTTCCTAGCTCCAACAGTGCAGTATCTAACTAAATGCTTGTGTTCCTAGCTCCAACAGTGCAGTAGTATCTAACTAAATGCTTGTGTTCCTAGCTCCAACAGTGCAGTAGTATCTAACTAAATGCTTGTGTTCCTAGCTCCAACAGTGCAGTAGTATCTAACTAAATGCTTGTGTTCCTAGCTCCAACAGTGCAGTATCTAACTAAATGCTTGTGTTCCTAGCTCCAACAGTACAGTAATATCTAACCAAATGCTTGTGTTCCTAGCTCCAACAGTGCAGTAATATCTAACTAAATGCTTGTGTTCCTAGCTCCAACAGTGCAGTAGTATCTAACTAAATGCTTGTGTTTCTAGCTCCAACAGTGCAGTAATATCTAACTAAATGCTTGTGTTTCTAGCTCCAACAGTGCAGTAATATCTAACTAAATGCTTGTGTTTCTAGCTCCAACAGTGCAGTAATATCTAACTAAATGCTTGTGTTCCTAACTCCAACAGTGCAGTATCTAACTAAATGCTTGTGTTCCTAGCTCCAACAGTGCAGTAATATCTAACTAAATGGTTGTGTTCCTAACTCCAACAGTGCAGTATCTAACTAAATGCTTGTGTTCCTAGCTCCAACAGTGCAGTAGTATCTAACAATTCACAACAATACACACAAATGTAAAAGGTAAATAATGGAATTAAGAAATATATAAATATTAGGACGAGCAACATCAGTGGCATTCAGTAAAATACCGTAGAATAGAATACAGTATATACGTATACGTATACATATGACTAAAGCAAGGGTGGCAGCGTAGCCTAGTGGTTAGAGCGTTGGACTAGTAACCGAAAGATTGCAAGATCGAATCCCCGAGCTGACAAGGTACAAATCTGTCGTTCTGCCCCTGAACAGGCAGTTAACTAACTAAAGGCTTGTGTTTCTAGCTCCAACAGTGCAGTAGTAACTAACTAAAGGCTTGTGTTCCTAGGCTGTCATTGAAAATAAGATATGACTTGCCTAGTTAAATAAAGGTCAAATAAAAATGAGTAAAACAGTATGTAAACATTATTATAAGCAACTAGCTTTCCATTATTAAAGTGGTCAGTGATTCCAAGTCTATGGCAGTTGCCTCTAAGGTGCAGGGTTGAGTAACCGGGTGGTAGCCGGATAGTGATGGCTATTTAACAGTCTGATGACCTTGATAGAAGCTGTTTTTCAGTCTCTCGGTCCCAGCTTTGATGCACCTGCACGGACCTCATCCTCTGGGTGATAGCGGGGTGAACAGGCCGTGGCTCGGGTGGTTGATGTCCTTGACAACCCTTTGGCCTTCCTGTGACATCGGGTGGTGTAGGTGTCCTGGAGGGCAGGTAGTTTGCCCCCGGTGATGCGTTGTGCAGACCGCAACACCCTCTGGGTAGCCCTGCGATTGCGGGCAGTGCAGTTGCCGTTCCAGACGATGATACAGCCCGACAGGATGCTCTTAATTGTACATCTGTAAATGTTTGTGAGGGTCTTTGGGGCCAAGCTGAATTTCTTCAGCCTCCTGAGGTTAAAGAGGTGCACAACAGTGCCTTCTTCACCACGCTGTCTGTGTGGGTGGTCCATTTCAGTTTGTTGCAGATGTGCACGCCAAGGAACTTGAAGCTTTCCACCTTCTCCACCACAGTCCCGTCGTGGTGGATAGGGGGTGCTCCCTCTGCTGTTCCCTCAAGTCCATGATCAGCGCCTTCATTTTGTTGTCATTGTTGGTAATCAGGCCTACTATGGTTGTCGTCTGCAAACTTGATAATTGAGTTGGAGACGTGCATGGCCACGCAGTCATGGGTGAACAGGGAGTACAGGAGGGGGCTGAGCATGCACCCTTGTGGGGCCCTTGTGTTAAGGATCAGTGAAGTGGTGTTGTTTCCTACCTTCACCACCAGGGGGCGGCCCATTAGGAAGTCCAGGACCCAGTTGCACAGGGTGGGGTTGAGACCCAGGGCCTCGAGCTTAATGATGAGCTTGGAGGGAACTATGGTGTTGAATGCTGAGCTATAGTCAATGAACAGCATTCTTACATAGGTATTCCTCTTGTCCAGATGAAATAGGGCAGTGTAACGGCGATTGCATCGTCTGTGAATCTATTGAGGTAAGCAAATGGAAGTGGGTCTAGGGTGTCAGGTAAGGTGGAGGTGATATGATCCTTAAGTAGACTCTCAAAGCACTTCATGATGACAGAAGTGAGCGCTACGAGGCTATAGTCGTTTATTTCAGTTACCTTTGCTTTCTTGACTACAGGAACAATGGTGGACATCTTGAAGCATGTGGGGATAGCGGACTGGGACAGGGAGAGATTGAATATGTCCGTAAACACTCCAGCCAGCTGGTCTGTGCCGGCAGCCTGGCGAGGGTTAACACGCTTAAAATGTCTTACTCATGTCGGCCACGGAGAACAAGAGCCCAAAGTCCTTGGAAGCGGGCCGCGTCGATGGCACTGTGTTATCCTTGAAGCGGGTGAAGAAGGGGTTTAGCTTGTCCGGGAGCAAGACATTGGTGTCCGCAACGTGGTTTTGTAATGCGTTTTTTTGTAGACCCTGCCACATAGCCGTTGAATTCCGATTCCACTTTGTCTACAGTCTGCGCACTGTGTCGTCCTCAAAGCGGGCAAAGAAGGTGTTTAGCTTGTCCGGAACCAAGACGTTGGTGTCCGGGACGTGGCTGATTTTCCCTTTGTGGTTGGTTTTCCCTTTGATTGTCTGTAGACCCTGTAGACGTCTCATGTCTGAGCTGTTGAATTCCGATTCCACTTTGTCTCTATACTGACGTTTTGCCTGTTTGATTGCCTTACGGAGGGAACAACTACACTGTTTTTTTATTTTTTTTTTATTCGGCCATATTCCCAGTCACATTGCCATGCTTAAATGCGGTGGTTCGCACTTTAGCGAACCACCGTTTAGCGCGAATGCTGCCATCTATCCACGGTTTCTGGTTTGGGTAGGTTTTAATAGTCACAGTGGGAACAACGTCCTCTTATACACTTCCTGATGAACTCAGTCTGTGTATACATCAATGTTATTCTCCGAGGCTACCCGGAATATATCCCAGTCAGCGTGATCAAAACAATCTTGACGCATGGATTCCGATTGGTCAGACCAGCACTGAATAGACCTTAACATGGGTACTTCCTGTTTGAGTTTCTGCCTATAGGAAGGGAGGAGCAAAAATTGAGTTGTGATCTGATTTGCCGAAGGGAAATACCCAGTGGTGTAGTGCTATTTGCACACCCACAAGTTTTTTTTTTTTTTTACTGTAATAGTGAAAATATCAAAACTATGAAATAACACATATGGAATCATGTTGCAACCAAAACAAGTGTTAAACAAATGAAAATATATTATAGATTCTTCAAAGTAGCCACTCTTTGCGCACTCTTGGCATTCTCCCAACCGGCTACACCTGGAATGCTTTTAAGAGTCGTGAAGTTCCCACATATGCTGAGCACTTGTTGGCTGCTTTTCCTTCATTCTGTGATCCAACTCATCCCAAACCATCTCAATTGGGTTGAGGTCAGGTGATTGTGGAGGCCAGGTCATCTGATGCAGCACTCCATTACTCTCATTCTTGGTCAAATAGCCTTTACACAGCCTGGAGGTGTGTTGGGTCATTGTCCTGTTGAAAAATAAATTATAATCCCACTAAGCGCAAATCAGAATGCATGGTGTATTGCTGCAGAATGCTCTGGTAGCCATGCTGGTTAAGTAAATAAAACACTGTCAATGTCACCAGCAAAGCTCCCCCACACCATAACACCTCCTCCTCCATGCTTCACGTGTGGTTCCCACCATGCAGAGGTCATCCGTTCCCCTACACTCTGTCTCACAAAGACACGGCGGTTGGAAAGAAAAATCTCAAATTGTGACTCATCAGACCAAAGGACAGATTTCCACCGGTCTAATGTCCATTGCTCGTATTTCTTGGCCCAAGAAAGTCTCCTCTTCTTATTGGTGTCCTTTAGTTGTGGTTTCTTTGCAACAATGCAACCATGAAGGCCTGATTCACGCCGTCTCCTCTGAACAGTTGATGTTGACATGTCTCTGTTACTGTAATGAACGTCTCCTCTGCAGCAGAGGTAACTCTGGGTCTTTCTTTCCTGTGGCGGTTTTCATGAGAGCCAGTTTCATCATAGCGCTTGATGTTTTTTTTTTTTTTTTTTGCATAGATTAAACGAAACAAATTCATCAAGTAGTGGACAAAAATCATTACTGTGTAGAATTACAGGAAATGTATTTTAAAACAGACATCAAAATAAATATGTTGGTGTGATGTATTCATGAATCTCAAACTAGAACCTAAATGCCTTACGACCTCCAACTTGACCAATCTAGAAACAGGTCATGCATCATTCTCAACCAATAAATATCCCAAGCAGGGCTACACCAACTTCCAGATAGGGTCAGGCTCCACGCTGGTTTGTGTGTCGCCGTAACCAAGTGGTCACATTTCATTCTGGGTTCCACTGAGCAAGAGGGGGTCCGTGGAG
Organism: Oncorhynchus clarkii lewisi; assembly: GCF_045791955.1. Classification (NCBI taxonomy): domain Eukaryota; kingdom Metazoa; phylum Chordata; class Actinopteri; order Salmoniformes; family Salmonidae; genus Oncorhynchus; species Oncorhynchus clarkii. Next base: position 4,911,948 of record NC_092147.1, read on the forward strand.
TTTTATGACATCAAGGCAGACACATGGTGAATATAGATTTATTTTTTCAACTTTCTGATTGGCCAAAGAGGTCAAGCCTTTGCAGTGGACAGATGTAGCCTATAGTTCAACATCCTAGCCAGCGTCAGAGAGAGGACCATTAACCTCTAGACTGCTGAACAGAGAGAGAAGAAACCATTAACCCTCTAGACTGCTGTACAGAGAGAGAAGAAGACATCATTAACCTCTAGACTGCTGTACAGAGAGAGAAGAAACAATTAACCTCTAGACTGCTGTACAGAGAGAGAAGAAACCATTAACCCTCTAGACTGCTGTACAGAGAGAGAAGAAACCATTAACCTCTAGACTGCTGTACAGAGAGAGAAGAAGACATCATTAACCTCTAGGCTGCTGTACAGAGAGAGAAGAAGACATCATTAACCTCTAGGCTGCTGTACAGATTTCAGGGTTGGTCATTCTATCGTTTTTCATTGAATTTTAGTGGTAATTCATTATAATTTATCAGAATTCATTTTCCAGAATAGTTTTTTTACCAGCTCTGTGTCTTCTCAGATTGAAAAAGGTGAGGGAGCACCGCCCCAGCAGCACGTCACCCTTAGAAGTACCATGACTGATTCCCCCCAATAACGACATTCACCGAGTGCACAAAACATTAGGAACACCTTCCTAATATTGAGTTGTACCCCCTTCTGCCCTCAGAACATCCTCAATTCATCAGGGCATGGACTCTATAAGGTGTTGAAAGCGTTCCACAGGGATGCTGGTCCATGTTGACTCCAATGATTCCCACAGTTGTGTCAAGTTGGCTAGATGTCCTTTGGGTGGTGGACCGTTCTTGATACACACAGGAAACTGTTGAGGAGTGTGAAAAACCCAGCAGCGTTGCAGTTCTTGACACAAACCGGTGCACCTGGTACCTACTACCATACCCCGTTCAAAGGCACTTCAATATTTTGTTTTGCCCATTCACCCTCTGAATGGCACACAGACACAATCCATGTCTCAACTGTCTCAAGGCTTAAACATGATATGTAACCTGTCTCCTCCCCCTTCATCTACACTGATTGAAGTGGATTGATCAAGTGACATCAATAAGGGATCATAGCTTTCACCGGGTCAGTCTGTGTCATGGAATGTTTTGTACACTCAGTGAATGTTCTATACGTTGATATGCACAGTGGTAATGATGAAGTATCATGACCGTGTTCACTACTCACTGATCTCCTCCATCACCACGGTGTTGTCCATAGCAACATGTACCGCCAGACGACTCCACGAGTCAAACACAGTTAGTTTCCTGAGGGCAAGACAGACAATATTCAACACAGTTTCTTGAGGGCAAGACGGACAATATTCAACACAGTTTCCTGAGGGCAAGACGGACAATATTCAACACAGTTTCCTGAGGGCAAGACGGACTATATTCAACACAGTTTCCTGAAGGCAAGACGGACTATATTCAACACAGTTTCCTGAAGGCAAGACGGACTATATTCAACACAGTTTCCTGAGGGCAAGACGGACAATATTCAACACAGTTAGTTTCCTGAGGGCAAGACGGACTATATTCAACACAGTTTCCTGAGGGCAAGACGGACAATATTCAACAGTTTCCTGAGGGCAAGACGGACAATATTAAACAGTTTCCTGAGGGCAAGACGGACAATATTCAACAGTTTCCTGAGGGCAAGACGGACAATATTCAACACAGTTTCCTGAGGGCAAGACGGACAATATTCAACAGTTTCCTGAGGGCAAGACGGACAATATTCAACAGTTTCCTGAGGGCAAGACGGACAATATTCAACACAGTTTCCTGAGGGCAAGACGGACAATATTCAACACAGTTTCCTGAGGGCAAGAAGGACAATATTCAACACAGTTTCCGGAGGGCAAGACGGATAATATTCAGCACAGTTTCCTGAGGGCAAGACAGACTATATTCAGCACAGTTTCCTGAGGGCAAGACAGACTATATTCAACACAGGTTAGTTTTTAGATGATGACCGTAAACACTAAGGGACTGATTTCTTGACATGGGTTGAGACAGGTCCTGAACTAATTCTTCATTGAGCATGATTTTATTTTTTATCCAGGACTAGTCTTAAAATCAGGCTGAAAGTGTACAGTCATAATCTAGTAACTAGATGATCATCTAGAGATACCCTCCTGGTTGATGTTAAAACCTACAGGAGGGTGTCTCTCCAGGAACAGGGTTGGAGTTAAAACCTACAGGAGGATATCTCTCCAGGAACAGGGTTGGAGAGCCCTGATCTAGAGACTAAGTGAGGAGCTCACTGTACTTACTTCAGTACCTGTGCCACTGTGTTCGGTCCGTACCACTGGCCTATAGACTTCCCCTCCCCGACTCCCATCTGGGCTGCAGTACACAGACAACTGACGTTAGTGACATCCTAATAATGATGTCATCTGGGCTGCAGTACACAGACAACTGATGTTAGTGCCATACTAATAATGATGTCATCTGGCCTGCAGTACACAGACAACTGATGTTAGTGCCATCCTAATAACGATGCCATCTGGGCTGCAGTACACAGACAACTGATGTTAGTGCCATCCTAATAATGATGCCATCTGGGCTGCAGTACACAGACAACTGATGTTAGTACCATCCTAATAATGATGCCATCTGGGCTGCAGTACACAGACAACTGATGTTAGTGCCATCCTAATAATGATGTCATCTGGGCTGCAGTACACAGACAACTGATGTTAGTGCCATACTAATAATGATGTCATCTGGGCTGCAGTACACAGACAACTGATGTTAGTGCCATCCTAATAATGATGTCATCTGGGCTGCAGTACACAGACAATTGACGTTAGTGCCATCCTAATAATGTCGTCATCTGGGCTGCAGTACACAGACAACTGATGTTAGTGCCATCCTAATAATGATGTCATCTGGGCTGCAGTACACAGACAACTGACGTTAGTGACATCCTAATAATGATGTCATCTGGGCTGCAGTACACAGACAACTGACGTTAGTGACATCCTAATAATGATGTCATCTGGGCTGCAGTACACAGACAACTGACGTTAGTGACATCCTAATAATGATGTCATCTGGGCTGCAGTACACAGACAACTGATGTTAGTGCCATCCTAATAATGATGTCATCTGGGCTGCAGTACACAGACAACTGACGTTAGTGCCATACTAATAACGATGCCATCTGGGCTGCAGTACACAGACAACTGATGTTAGTGCCATCCTAATAACGATGCCATCTGGGCTGCAGTACACAGACAACTGATGTTAGTGCCATTCTAATAACGATGCCATCTGGGCTGCAGTACACAGACAACTGATGTTAGTCCCATCCTAATAACGATGCCATCTGGGCTGCAGTACACAGACAACTGACGTTAGTGACATCCTAATAATGTCGTCATCTGGGCTGCAGTACACAGACAACTGACGTTAGTGCCATCCTAATAACGATGTCATCTGGGCTGCAGTACACAGACAACTGACGTTAATTGATAAAGACAAAGACGCTGTTGTACCAATAAAGATAAAGATGACCGACTTGTTCTGTGATTATATTTGTCATATTGTAGTAGGTGGTCAGAAACACACTATCATTGTAAGAAATACCACCCATCCATTTCTAAATATAAAGTATGACTGAATCAGTGCATCGTTGTTATGAGATTAGAAATCAAAGGAAAACTATTTTCCAAGAAACAAATAAAGTAGTTTAAATTGAATTAATTACAAGTCAGTATTCACCAATTTGATGTAAAGAATAGTAGCTGTCTTTCTTGTCAAGGAAGGCGTTGAGGATACTGATGTACTGTCCTCGCTGAGGCTGGCCTCTCACCCATCTCCAGTCTGCTTAACAAAAACACCATTATCATCTGCTGTGTGAAACAACTGCTCTATTGAACAGAGTACTCTAGTACAGCGCAATAAGAGATCTGTACCACACTGTGACAGATATAATTCAGGAAGGGGGGGAAAATACATCTTGAATAATAGAAGCTAACGTTGAGGGGGGGATAATAGAAGCTAACGTTAAGGGGGGGGGGGTAATAGAAGCTAACGTTGAGGGGGGGGATAATAGAAGCTAACGTTGAGGGGGGGATAATAGAAGCTAACGTTGAAGGGGGGATAAGAGAAGCTAACGTTGAGGGGGGGATAATAGAAGCGAACGCTGAGGGGGGGGATAATAGAAGCTAACGTTGAGGGGGGGGATAATAGAAGCGAACGCTGAGGGGGGGGGGATAATAGAAGCTAACGTTGAGGGGGGGATAATAGAAGCTAATGTTGAGGGGGGGGATAATAGAAGCTAACGTTGAGGGGGGGGATAATAGAAGCGAACGCTGAGGGGGGGGATAATAGAAGCGAACGCTGAGGGGGGGATAATAGAAGCTAACGTTGAGGGGGGGGGGATAATAGAAGCTAACGTTGAGGGGGGGGGGGGGGTAATAGAAGCTAATGTTGAGGGGGGGGATAATAGAAGCTAACGTTGAGGGGGGGATAATAGAAGCTAATGTTGAGGGGGGGGGGTAATAGAAGCTAATGTTGAGGGGGGGATAATAGAAGCTAACGTTGAGGGGGGGGATAAGAGAAGCTAACGTTGAGGGGGGGATAAGAGAAGCTAATGTTGAGGGGGGGGGGGATAATAGAAGCTAACGTTGAGGGGGGGGATAATAGAAGCTAACGTTGAGGGGGGGATAAGAGAAGCTAACGTTGAGGGGGGGATAATAGAAGCTAACGTTGAGGGGGGGGATAAGAGAAGCTAACGTTGAGGGGGGGGGGATAATAGAAGCTAACGTTGAGGGGGGGGTAATAGAAGCTAATGTTGAGGGGGGGATAATAGAAGCTAACGTTGAGGGGGGGGATAATAGAAGCTAACGTTGAAGGGGGGATAAGAGAAGCTAACATTGAAGGGAGGGACCACTAGCTGTATTCTTCAGGGAACAGATGACGCTAAAGAATTAGTAAAGCAGTCATCCTTACCTCGGCCTAGATGCCTGCAGACCAGGGCCTCGCCTAGGATCATCTGCCCACATCGCAGCATGCAGCCCCAGCCTGTGTCGGACGTAGGCCCTGTCCCTCCTGGAACACATTGAAACAATCTGCACCTGATAGGCTAATCTTACTGGCGTATACAATCAAAAATGACCTTGGTTTACTCTGTGGCTAGCTACAGTAGGATTGGGCTACTCACCAATGGGTGAGAAGTTTTTTCTGTAGGTGAACCATAATCGTGAAGTGACATCTGAAAGAATGTCATCCTTTTCTGGATAAAACAAAAGACAATGAGTTAGCTGAGAAGTATAACTTCTGTTATAGCCTGGTTGCTCGTCTCTATTCAGCTATTCAGCTATTCCTCGGCACTCGTGTCATGTGCCAAAGAGACTGGCCTTTCGGGAAAACCATCAAATTAACATTCTATCATTATGGAACTCCAGAATATCAGACAATTTGATAACCCTCACAGCTATCATTCAATCACAATGTTTATGCAAATTAGACAGATAGGAAAATTCTCAAACTTAATTCATGAATTTGATAGGAAAATATTCTAACTTAATTCATGAATTTGATAGGAAAATATTCTAACTTAATTGATGAATTTGATAGGAAAATATTCTAACATTGGGCATTCTGAGATACAGTGATGAGATCCTGAGATCCTGAGGCCCATTCTCTTGCCATTCATCCTCCACCATCACCTCATGTTTCAGCATGATAATGCACGGCCCCATGTCGCAAGGATCTGTACACAATTCCTGGAAGCTGAAAATGTCTCAGTTCTTCCATGGCCTGTATACTCAGACATGTCACTCATTGAGCATGTTTGGGATGCTCTGGATCGACGTGCACGACAGCGTGTTCCAGTTCCCGCCAATATCCAAGCAACTTCTCACAGCCATTGAAAAGGAGCGGGAACAACATTCCACCATCAGCAGCCTGATCAACTCTATGCGAAGGAGATGTGTTGAGCTGCATGAGGCAAAATGGTGGTCACACCAGATACTGACTGGTTTTCTGATCCACGACCCTACTTTATTTTTTAAGTATCTGTGACCAACAGATGTATATCTGTATTCCCAGTCATGTGAAATCAATAGACTGGAGCCTAACTCATTTATTTCAATTGACTGATTTTCTTATGTGAACTGTAACTCAGTAGAATCTTTGAAATGGCATGTTGTGTTTATATTTTTGGTTCTGAATATATTGTCACTCCTGGCACACGCATTGGGCTGGGCTACTGGTTCAATAGCTATAAGAGGCATAGAGAGAGGATGGAAGAGAGAGCTAAGTGGAGAGGCATGGCTGGTCAAAGGAACAGTGAAGACAGAGATGTGTAAGTCAGAAGTTAATTCCCCCCCCCCCCCCCCCCCCCACACACCTCAAAACAGCCTCAATTCATCGTGGCATCTACAAGTTGTGAAAAGTGTTCCACAAGGATGCTGGTCCATGTTGACTGCAATGCTTCCCACAGTTGGGTCAAGTTGGCTGGATGTCCTTTGGGTGGTGGACCATTCTTGATACACACAGGAAACTGTTGAGCGTGAAAAACCCAGAAGCATTGCAGTTCTTGACACAAACTGGTGCACCTGGCACCTACTACCGTACCACATTCAAAAGCACTGTCTCCTCCCATTCACCTGGTCAGTCTATGTCATGGAAAGATCAGGTGTTCTTAATGTTTTGTACACTCAGTGTAAATTAGGCCTGGCTTACTACATTGAGTTTACAACCACCACCTGTGCTATGCAAGCCAGATATTTGTCAGTTTAATTAAAATGTGCAATAATAATACACATTTAAAAAGTACAGGCATATTTAATGAAACCCTGGCTGTTGACTTCAACACCTGCATTGCTTGCTGTTTGGGGTTTTAGATTGGGTTTCTGTACAGCACTGAGATATCAGCTGATGTACGAAGGGCTATATAAATACATTTGATTTGATTTTGATTTGTTGACGTAGGCAAATCCCAGATTCCTCAACTGAGCTCAAGTTTTGGAAATTGCAAGTTCACTTTCTCCTCCATAAACACATAAATGCCAGCGGCTCACATCAGCAGGATGGGGAGCCTCTTTCATTAGGAGGTACATATACCGTGGATAGCTAAAATAATAACGATGCATCCCATTACGTTCATTTTAAACATTAGGCCCATGGGGACACCATACATTCGGCAGCCAAGCACAAGGGATCAGTGTAGCCTTTAAAATCGTCTAGACATGTTGAAATATCTTCACGCCTAGAATAAAAACCATTAAACTGCATATTGAACCTTGAGATGAAAGGACAGTCTCTTTAGCAAAAGACCGGAGTGGAATGTTAGCTTAAAAAAAAAAGACTGGTTCTCAGATTAGCCTTTTGCTGGGGGCAGTATGTCTTTGTGTAACATCTATGTAGATAGACCTGTGATAGATATATGTGTTTATTCTGTAGGCCTATACTTCTGCATTTACATTATGACTAATGGAATCATTCCATATTTCACAGTAACGTGACGAGGACACAAGAAGAACACACAACATTTACACCACCCTAGCTCATCCGATGTATCCAATTACCTGTGAGTGCGTTGAATTCTTTCCCCAAGATCCACACCGGCTCTGAGGTCTCTGGAAAATCTTCAAACTCTCCAAAGCCAAGTGTGTCGTACGTGAGAGTAGCTGAAATATATAAGTACATTTGATTCAGAACACCTTGCTACATAGCGTACACGACACACACACACACACACACACACACACACACACACACACACAAGGGATCCCTATTTGAACAAGGAATCATTCATGATCAGATGTTGTCGTCTTCATACAAAATGACCACTGTGACAGTTGATTGTATATTGATTTAAATAACATTAGGATTATTAGCTATGGTCCAAGCACTTTCAAAATGGCACAACAGACTCACTCACTCACTCACTGCAGTTTGACAGCTGAACTAGCTAGCTGGCTGGCCCGGCTTGCGACAGAGAACGACATTGCAAATACATTTATTTGGCTTGTTAGCTATGTGACCATCACTTTCAGCAGTTATCGGTAGATAGCTAGCTAGTGACACTGAACAATCCGGTTCGTTTATATTGGACCTGGTTCTGCTCGCCTACTGGATGTTTTCAGTCCAACATACACCGAGTGCTTGTTTAACTAGACTAATAATAGTTTAGGCTGTCTGTCTGGATGGGTTGATTGCAATGACTGGTTGATAGCTAACGTTAACTGGCTAGCTAGCTACTGACTATTCTTTATTCACATTCAACATATATGTAACATTTAAACCTCAACTGATGTACAAATTGAAATCCTGTACGAAATATAGTAATCTACAAGTGGCTTGATTTTGTTCAGACGCTGGCTAATATACAGAAAAAACGTTCAGATCCTTGATTTTCTTGAAAAAGACTTCCTACCTGCATCCATCCCGACATAATGTGTTGTTGATCTGTCCAAACAGGCAGAAACATCATACGACCAATAAGAAATCAATACAGCGGAGTTTTTTTCTATTTAAGTATCCAATCGGAGTTTCTGCTTTGGGCGGGGCAAATATTTGTTCGTCCAATAAGATTCCATTGATGGCTTCCCTAAGCGTAACATTTCCGTAGATCTGTTGGTGGTGTTGATAGAATGGACTGAATGCGATTCAACGTGGTTTATTGCCACACATAGGATGTAGATCAGCGAAACTAGGCGAACTGACTGCCATCCACAACCCTAGTAAACAGGATGTCAGAGAAGAGAAGACTTTGTCTAACGTGTTTGTCCCACTGAGGTATAATTATGCTATAATGCCCGAGGAGGTGTGTGGTATATGGCCAATATACCAGGGCTGTTCTTAAGCACGACACAAGGTGGAGTTCCTGGACACAGCCCTTAGCTGTGGTATACTGGTCATATACCACAACCCCCCCCGAGGTGCCTTGTTACTATTATAAACTGGTTACCCATGTAATTAGAACAGTAAAAAAATCTAATTGTCATAAGTGATAATGCCCTCGAAGCCGGTGTTTGGACGATATATTGGCACGGGTGTTGTTAGGCCCGAGATCGAAGTCGGAAGTCCAGCAAACTGTGCCAATATGTCCTCCAAACACCTTCTTCGAGGGCATTATCACTTTTATACAACGGGTACCCAACATATTCAAATAATGATTGACATATTTTCATATAAAAATATTTTGATTATTGATTATTATTTTGATTAATTTAATTTATACTAGTTCATCCTTCCACAATATATAGACCCTGACACAAATCTAGGGTTGCTTAGAGACGCTACCCAGTCGTTCAGTATTTTGGTTCTGTATCTATGGACGCGACCAAGTCGTTCAGTATGTTGGTTCTGTATCTATGGACGCGACTCTGTCGTTCAGTATGTTGGTTCTGTATCTATGGACAAGACTCAGTCGTTGGTTCTAAACGTTCTATTGCCATACTGGCTGGCAACGTTCTTATCCCTTGCTTGCTAGCTAACTACGGCTAATTTACAGCAAAGTAGCTGCATTTGCATTTGTTGAAGCTGTTTTATAGTGACATTTATTTGGATACATCCATAACAATGAGCTAATGAGATGCGATTTCACCTGGCCTAGAAACTGTGCTCACTCGTCAGGACACTGTTGTTCAGAGGAGCTAGCCAACAACACAGCTACAGTAACACAATCACTTCAAAATGAAGTTGGAAAGACTGCAAATGATCTGCGTTTCGTTTGACCTTTTTTCTATTGACCTTTTTTGTATATATCCATAAAAATGATGCTGATTCATGATTTCGACTGGCTGAGAAACGCTGTCTGTCTGTCTGTCTGTCTCATCCCGACTCCAGACTTGTTCATTACTACGGGACAGCTGGACATCGAATTTGAATATTGAAACAATGTGGAACGTGACAATCTGTGGACTAGACACCGGCTGGAATGCGGTTTTAACCAATCAGCATTCAGGATTAGATCCACCCGTTGTATAAGATCTGATATACCCCGTCTGCCAGCCAATCAGCATTCAGGGCTCGAGAGGAAGCTCAGTGGACGGCAGTGGGGAAAGATGGAGCGAGATGGATTTTACCCAACATTCTGCCAAATGTCTCATCGATGAAACATTTGATCTCGATACAGTTTTCTGTTTCCAAAACTAGATTTAGTTATAAACAGAATGGACTATGTTTTGTAGACTTTACCCATTGCCAAATTTGAAAAAAAAATTGCGTTGTTTAGAAGGGGTGCAAAGACGAATTTAGTTATTGCACAAGCGCACTTCAGAGTAGGCGTTCTCTGATGCAAATATGCAAATACACGCTAGAAAACGCTAATAGGCTCTCACCAGCTCGTGCTTGTTCTTCCCACTATGATTAATTTGCTCCCTTTGGGAAACGACAGGCGGTGGTCCCGTCTTGGTTAGTTATAAAAAGTCTTTGGTAATAATGTGCAACTTGAATCAGTTATAGAACCCATGTCCCTTTATGGTTGTGAGTTCTGGAGTCCACTCACCACCAAGAATTCACAAAATGGGACAAACACCAAATTTAGATTCCGCATGCAGCATTCTGCAAAAACATCCTCTGTGTGCAACTTAAAACAACTAATAATGCACGCAGAGCTGAATTAGGACGATATGCGCTAATGGATCAAAATGCAGAAAATAATTATACAACCATCCAATAGGAGCGGAAGAGTTGGAAAGGAATTAGCAACCTCTAACACATGGTTTCCAGCCATTATTATGAACCATCGTTCCCTAAGCGACCTCCACTGAATTAGACCCAATCAAATCATGGGAAAACAAAAACATAATTACTTAACACATTGGAAAGAACTAGCCAACAAATAAAGCAAACTGGAATGCTATTTCGCCCTAAACAGTGAATACCTGTTAACCGTGACAGACCCAACATTACATTATGGAATGCTTTTGACTCTGTACAGACTCAGTGAGCATAGATATCCTTGTTATTGTGAGAGGCAAAGCTGACAAGGCTATGTGCCCACTGCCCACAAAATGAGATGGAAACTGAGCTGCACCTATTCTCCTGCCAAATATATGACCATGTTAGACACACATATTTCCCTCAGACCCACAAAGAATTTGAAAACAAATCAGATCTAGTTTCTCAAAGTTGCCAGGATGTCACGTGTCCTACTAATATCAGTACACTCATAACAACTTAAGCATTACAAAACTTTTATTTGATCAAATCAACATAAAAACACTTTTCAAATTCGACACTCGTATTGAACCCCATACAAAAGCTCCTTGCTTGGTGGGCGAAACAACGAAAAAACGCCACCTGCTGGAGGGAGACAGACTTCCACCGACTTGAGCCTCTCTGGAACAAACTGGCCAGCTCTATATCCGGGTTTATGCATTCGTCACTAGTTACCACAGCCACGAAGTTATAAACGCGACTATTTCTACAATATATCTTCTTATAATGTGATTTTAAACCTGTCCTTAACTCTAAATGCGTCCAATACTGCTTATATATAACCCTAACTTTAAATTAAGACCAACAAGTACATTTTTGTTTTCATGAATTTTTACGATGATATAAGTTATTTTTGGGGCTGTAATAACTAGTGGAAACCGGTATATAATGACCAACATCACATGAGCACAAATAACGTATACAAAACGTGCATCATCATGTTCTGACGTTGTCATCTTCATACAAATAACCACTCTGACAGTTAATGGTCCTAATGTTACTTAAATCAATATACAATCAACTGTCACAGTGGTCATTTTGTATGAAGATGACAAAGTCAGATCATGAATGATTCCTTGTTCAAATAGGGATCCCTGGTGTGTGTGTGTGTGTGTGTGTAAGCTATGTAGCAAGGTGTTCTGAATCAAACCCCCCTTTCTCTACTCCTACCCCCACTTCTACCCCCTTCTATACTCCTACCACTTTCTCTACTCCTACCCTCCCCCCTCTATACTCCTACCCCCTTCTCTACTCCTACCCCCTTCTCTACTCCTACCCTCCCCCCTTCTCTACTCCTACCCCCTTCTCTACTCCTACCCTCCCCCCTTCTCTACTCCTACCCCCTTCTCTACTCCTACCCTCCCCCCTTCTATACTCCTACCCCCTTCTCTACTCCTACCCCCTTCTCTACTCCTACCCCCTTCTCTACTCCTACCCCCTTCTCTACTCCTACCCCCCTTCTCTACTCCTACCCCCTTCTCTACTCCTACCTCCTTCTATACTCCTACCCCCCCTTCCCCACCTCTACCCCCACTCTACTCCTACCCCCTTCTCTAATCCTACCCCCCTTCTCTACTCCTACCCCCTTCTCTACTCCTACCCCCACTCTACTCCTACCCCCTTCTCTACTCCTACCCCCTTCTCTACTCCTACCCCCTTCTCTACTCCTACCCCCCTTCTCTACTCCTACCCCCTTCTCTAATCCTACCCCCCTTCTCTACTCCTACCCCCTTCTCTACTCCTACCCCCACTCTACTCCTACCCCCTTCTCTACTCCTACCCCCTTCTCTACTCCTACCCCCTTCTCTACTCCTACCCCCCTTCTCTACTCCTACCCCCTTCTCTAATCCTACCCCCCTTCTCTACTCCTACCCCCTTCTCTACTCCTACCTCCTTCTATACTCCTACCCCCCCTTCCCCACCTCTACCCCCACTCTACTCCTACCCCCTTCTCTAATCCTACCCCCCTTCTCTACTCCTACCCCCTTCTCTACTCCTACCCCCACTCTACTCCTACCCCCTTCTCTACTCCTACCCCCTTCTCTACTCCTACCCCCTTCTCTACTCCTACCCCCCTTCTCTACTCCTACCCCCTTCTCTAATCCTACCCCCCTTCTCTACTCCTACCCCCTTCTCTAATCCTACCCCCCTTCTCTACTCCTACCCCCTTCTCTACCCCTCCCCCCTTCTATACTCCTACCTCCTTCTCTACTCCTAACCCCCCCTTCCCTACCTCTACCCCCACTCTACTCCTAACCCCCCCTTCCCTACCTCTACCCCCGCTCTACTCCTACCCCCTTCTCTACTCCTACCCCTTTCTCTAGTCCTACCCCCGCCTCTCTACTCCTACCCCCCGCTCTACTCCTACCCCTTTCTCTAGTCCTACCCCCGCCTCTCTACTCCTACAGGGGGGGCGGGGTAGGAGTAGAGCAGGGGGTAGGAGTAGAGCAGGGGGTAGAGGTAGGGAAAGGGGGTAGGAGTAGAGCAGGGGGCTCTACTCCTACCCCCTTTCCCTACCTCTACCCCCTGCTCTACTCCTACCCCCTGCTCTACTCCTACCCCGCCCCCCCTGTTCTACTCCTCCCCCTCGCTCTACTCCTACCCCGCCCCCCCTGCTCTACTCCCCCCCTCGCTCTACTCCTACCCCTCTCATCCACTGCTCTACCCCTCTCCTCCTCTACATTGTAAAATATTAGTGAAGACATCAAAATTATGAAATAATACATATGGAATCACATAGTAATCAAAAAACTGTTACAACAAATGTATATATATTTTTATTTGAGATCATTCAAAGTAGCCACCCTTTGCCTTTATGACAGCTTTGCACACACTTTGCATTCTCTCAACCAGCTTCACCTGGAATGCTTTTCCAACAGTCTTGAAGGAGTTCCCACATATGCTGAGCACTTGTTGGCTGCTTTTCCTTCACTGCGGTCCAACTCATCCCAAGCCATCTCAATTGGGTTGAGGTCGGGTGAGTCTCTGAATGTCCTTGCGTGGCACAGCCAGAGCCCGGACTTGAACCCGATCGAACATCTCTGGAGAGACCATAAAATAGCTGTGCAGCGATGCTCCCCATCCAAACTGACAGAGCTTGAGAGGATCTGCAGAGAAAAATGGGAGAAACTCCCCAAATACAGGTGTGCCAAGCTTATAGCGCCATACCTTAAAAAAAAGTTGAGGCTGTAATCGCTGCCAAAGGTGCGTCAACAAAGCACTGAGTAAAGGGTATGAATATTTTGGTTTCGTATTTTTCATAAATTTGCAAAAATGTATACAAAACTGTTTTTGCTTCGTCATTATGGGGTATTGTGTGTAGATTGATGAGGGGAAAAAACAAACAATTGAATCCATTTTAGAATAAAGCTGTAACGTAACAAAACGTGGGAAAAGTCAAGGGGTCTGAATACTTTCCGAATGCGCTGTAAATATCGGCCTCAGCGACAATTACTTGAATAATTTAACGAATGCTTTGCGCACAAAGGCAATGACTAAATTGTCTTATTAGTAATTTTCTCTTTGCGGACGTCTATGGAAATTGTCTTTCTGGTCCGGCCTTCAGTTAAACCGCAGTACCGAAGCAAAACCGTATGAGCTGTCAAAATAGAAGCTGTCGGAGCAGTCAAAACTGTAGGAGCTGTCAAAACCGTAGGAGCTGTCAAAATAGAAGCTGTCGGAGCAATCAAAACTGTAGGAGCTGTCAAAACTGTAGGAGCTGTCAAAACCGTAGGAGCAGTCAAAACTGTAGGAGCAGTCAAAACTGTAGGAGCTGTCAAAACTGTAGGAGCTGTCAAAACCGTAGGAGCAGTCAAAACTGTAGGAGCAGTCAAAACTGTAGGAGCTGTCAAAACTGTAGGAGCTGTCAAAACTGTAGGAGCAGTCAAAACTGTAGGAGCAGTCAAAACTGTAGGAGCAATCAAAACTGTAGGAGCAGTCAAAACTGTAGGAGAAGTCAAAACTGTAGGAGCAGTCAAAACTGTAGGAGAAGTCAAAACTGTAGGAGCAGTCAAAACTGTAGGAGAAATCAAAACTGTAGGAGCAGTCAAAACTGTAGGAGAAGTCAAAACCGTACAATTCAAAACCGTAGGAGCAGTCAAAACCGTACAATTCAAAACCGTAGGAGCAGTCAAATCCGTAGAATTCAAAACTGTAGGAGCTGTCAAAACTGTAGAAGTAGTCAAAACTGTAGGAGCAGTCAAAACTGTAGGAGCAATCAAAACTGTAGGAGCAGTCAAAACTGTAGGAGAAGTCAAAACTGTAGGAGCAGTCAAAACTGTAGGAGAAGTCAAAACTGTAGGAGCAGTCAAAACTGTAGGAGAAATCAAAACTGTAGGAGCAGTCAAAACTGTAGGAGAAGTCAAAACCGTACAATTCAAAACCGTAGGAGCAGTCAAAACCGTACAATTCAAAACCGTAGGAGCAGTCAAATCCGTAGAATTCAAAACCGTAGGAGCTGTCAAAACCGTAGGAGCTGTCAAAACCGTAGGAGCTGTCAAAACCGTAGGAGCAGTCAAATCCGTAGAATTCAAAACCGTAGGAGCTGTCAAAACCGTAGGAGCTGTCAAAACCGTAGGAGCAGTCAAACTGTAGGAGCAGTCAAACCGTAGGAGAAGTCAAACTATAGGAGAAGTCAAAACCGTAGGAGAAGTCAAAACCGTGCTTCTAGACTGGAACCCTGGCCCCTTGGTCCATCCAGTGATTACTTGTTAATCTCTTTCCCTCCAGCTGTCAACTCCCAATCAATCACATGCATTTGCCAGGTGGAGATTTAACCTCTTGCGACGAGCAATCCCGTATCCCAAAGGCCGGCATATTGGCGATATTGATCTGGTATTGATGTCGACCCTTGAGCCAGGAGTACATGTGGCCATTAAGGCCAGATAGTAATTCCCAGATGTTTAAATGTTCATAGATGACCAGCAGGGTCAAATAATAACCATACAGGTTAGAGTGTGTAAAAGTTTAACGCCTCAGTAGTCAATGTCAGTTGTCTTTTCAGAACCAGGCATTCTGAAATCCAAGGTCCGAGAAGGAGCACGGCCGGATGAATCACGTCAGGGGTCCACAGCAGCAGGCAGGACAGCAAAACTAGATCAGCAGCACGCCAGGTGAACTGGGAACAGCTAGGAATCGTCAGGCCAGGTAGTCCCGAGGCATGGTCCTAGGGCTCATGTCCTCCGGGAGGGGAGATAGAGAGAGCGAAGAGGTACTTGAGAGAGCATGCCTCAGAACACACAGTACAACTGCCCTGTTAAAACTTCTCCTAGCTGCTTTTATTAAAGTATCATTATGTTGAGCCACATCTTACGTTTTATTACATTATCTATGAGGAAGTGTTATTGGTTACTACGGTAACGTTCAAGCATCTTTTTAATACCATACATATATTTAACCTGCATTCTCCAGTTCTACCAATATTTATTTACCTTTATTTAACTAGGCAAGTCAGTTAAGAACAAATTCTTATTTTCAATGACTGCCTAGAAACAGTGGGTTAACTGCCTGTTCAGGGGCAGAACGACAGATTTGTACCTTGTCAGCTCGGGGGGTTTGAACTTGCAACCTTCCGGTTCCTAGTCCAACACTCTAACCCGACCAGAATGAAGCTTCTCTCACATTCCAATGTTGAAGAACGTTTGGTGATATAAATATAGTGGACGCTAGATGACAGTAAATCATGACTATCTTTTGACTATTTGGGCCAATCACTTGAAAGTAGGCAAAATTGGTAGCTCTCCATTTTCAATGTATGATACTGACATTAATGAAACCAATTAAAACAATGTTGAAATATAAAACATTTTATTTTCTGAAATGACACTCAGTGTTGCATGCCAAATATAATATGTGTAAGCTACTGTGTAGTTAGTTATTTCATGAAATTAAAATAACTTGTGGAATAAAACAGACAAAACAAAATGTCTGAATGGGATTTTAAGTTTCAGACGATGGAGTGATCCATAACATCACAATATTCTACAAAAACAGCCCCCCCCCCCCCCCCACACACACACACACACACACACACTAACTGGGGGACTGATATAAATCCACACACTCGTCACATAAATAAAATCAAATCTTATTTGTCACCGAATAAAACACCTTACAGTGAAATGCTTACTTACAAGCCCATACGTGAAGCATGCAAACAAACTGTATAATCAAAACTATATTTCCATCCAAACTGAGGAATTGATCATTATTTCACTTAGTGAAGTCCATTATCCTTTTCATTCATCTGACCATTATCAATCCAGAGATCCTAAAATCACAACAGTCTCTTCCTGTGTTTTTCTGGTCATTCTTCTTTCCAGCCACTAGGGGCTGTATTTAGAAGCCCTGGGAAAATCTCAATGGCTATTTCTTTGAATCTTCGCATTCCTCTCTCCTCGCGCCTCCTTCTCAAAAAACCGATTGGATGAGAAGGTCAGAGGTCCCGCCTCTCTGACTTGCTCATCCAATGGGTTTTGAGTAGGTGAGGAGAGGGGACAAGGGATGTCAAGGGAAATCGCAATTGAGATTCTCCCACTCTGTCCGGGCCATATCCACACTTCACTTGACATACAGTATGTGCATAAATGAAACTCAAATTTATACAAATATTTTATTGCTTTAAATGGAATATTTGCCCAGAAGTAAATTACGGATTGGTTGCTTAGCAACAAAATCAACGCATGCACAACTATGGGTCAAAACAGACAAGGTTGGCTTAGATGGTTAACAACATGTAAACTATATTTAATCTATAATGTTTATTGAAAACATAAATAAAGTTGCACAATGAGCACTTGTTGTCTCTCAAATACATCATTACAGTTGTTGGTTAGCCCGCTAGCTAGCAAATATTAGTCAAAATTAGCATAGACGTAACAACACCTCAAAACAAGACATGGTATCAAGAACAAGATCAAAAACGAGCCACTTACAATAACATGGCAGTTTATTTTCATTGTTTCTAGCTATTCTGGCCATCCAGAATCACAACACACGTCTTTCTGCCTCTTAGAAGGGGGTGCGTGTTTTGTGTGTGTGTGTGTGTGTGTGTGTGTGTGTGTGTGTGTGTGTGTGTGTGTGTGTGTGTGTGTGTGTGTGTGTGACGTTGTCAGTCAACCAGTCTATGTAAGCATAAAGAAAGCAAGGAATGTGACAGAGAGAGAGCTATAGAAAAACAGAGATCCAGATATAGAATAACTAGAATGGGCATTCCCATTCAAGTCAACTGTTAACGCTATGGATCAGTATGTATATAGGCTACTACCTCACAATACAGCTGGAGAATCTGTACATAATACGTCACAATAATACTGTCAAGCTAAATCGTAAACACCCAAATTCAAAGCAGACGTGGCTAACAAGCTTATTCAGGTTGATTGTTCCAATGCCGGTGCGTTTGTTTAATTTGTTTGTGAGGGCCCAAGGTGCTCGTCAGTGGCGGAGATTCAGTGCAAACGTCTGCAGGTGTAAACAAACAACACATCTAGAACTCTAGAGGAGGGATGGCTGCCCCTTCAGACAGACGCCGGTTGGCCGAGTGCCAGTCTGTTTGGGCTGTCATGACAACTCCTTGTCACTCACTTTGTACTGACAAACTCCTTGATCTAAAACACACAAACAAAAAAACTTGTTTAGCTTGACAACGACAGCAATAGAGTTGTCAGGAGCTCGAACAGATCTGGGACCAGGATAAGGCTCTGCTGTCCTACACTGGCGGATGGGGCAGATTGTCCATCAGGATAAGGCTCTGCTGTCCTACACTGGCGGATGGGGCAGATTGTCCATCAGGATAAGGCTCTGCTGTCCTACACTGACGGATGGGGCAGATTGTCCATCAGGATAAGGCTCTGCTGTCCTACACTGGCGGATGGGGCAGATTGTCCATCAGGATAAGGCTCTGCTGTCCTACACTGACGGATGGGGCAGATTGTCCATCAGGATAAGGCTCTGCTGTCCTACACTGGCGGATGGGGCAGATTGTCCATCAGGATAAGGCTCTGCTGTCCTACACTGGCGGATGGGGCAGATTGTCCACCAGGATAAGGCTCTGCTGTCCTACACTGGCGGATGGGGCAGATTGTCCACCAGGATAAGGCTCTGCTGTCCTACACTGGCGGATGGGGCAGATTGTCCATCAGGATAAGGCTCTGCTGTCCTACACTGGCGGATGGGGCAGATTGTCCATCAGGATAAGGCTCTGCTGTCCTACACTGGCGGATGGGGCAGATTGTCCATCAGGATAAGGCTCTGCTGTCCTACACTGGCGGATGGGGCAGATTGTCCACCAGGATAAGGCTCTGCTGTCCTACACTGACGGATGGGGCAGATTGTCCATCGTGTGGTCGTGACTGAACTCGTCCTCCGTTGTCACTTGTCCCGGAGCAGGTAAAACAACATGGCCTTCAGGTAATGTCCACAGGCGCAGGTAGCAGACACCAACCAATGGGAGCGGAAGCTGGGGTCCGTGTTCACCACGCACTTTGTGATATCAGCCTATGACAGGAGAGAAAGAGAGAGGGTGAACGTCAGCCTATGAGAGGAGAGAGAGAGAGGGTAAACGTCAGCCTATGAGAGGAGAGAGAGTGGGTGAATGTCAGCCTATGAGAGGAGAGAGAGTGGGTGAATGTCAGCCTATGAGAGGAGAGAGAGAGAGAGGGTGAACATCAGCCTACGAGAGGAGAGAGAGAGGGTGAACGTCAGCCTACGAGAGGAGAGAGAGAGGGTGAACGTCAGCCTACGAGAGGAGAGAGAGAGGGTGAACGTCAGCCTATGAAAGGAGAGAGAGAGGGTGAACGTCAGCCTATGAGAGGAGAGAGAGAGGGTGAACGTCAGCCTATGAGAGGAGAGAGAGAGGGTGAACGTCAGCCTACGAGAGGAGAGAGAGTGGGTGAATGTCAGCCTATGAGAGGAGAGAGAATGGGTGAATGTCAGCCTATGAGAGGAGAGAGAGTGGGTGAATGTCAGCCTACGAGAGGAGAGAGAGTGGGTGAATGTCAGCCTATGAGAGGAGAGAGAGTGGGTGAATGTCAGCCTATGAGAGGAGAGAGACAGCATCACTCAGATACTGCACGTCCCAATTCTTCAACCTTCTCCCAAAGTGTGCAATTGCATACTTCCAATCATGGATAATACCAATGGTGGACACTCCCTCCAGCCAATGATTACAGTAATCAATACTTTTAAATCCATGAGGGGACATATGTGCAAGAAGGGTGGAGAATCACAGACATGGGACCTCTGAGCAGAGGCTGGGCACTTATGACTTCACAGGTCAAAGTTTCACAGGCAGTTGAGAGATGTCCTATATACCAGTCAATTTCCTTTACACAGGGAGGGACCGTTTAGCAGTCCGTCTATAACCAATGAATTCCAGATAAAAGACCTGCATTTATTAACAGGACAATATTATATTACAGAAATGTGTTTGAGACATGCCGCTCTACTCAAATAGGATATTATCTGGACTAGAGAAGGAGAAGGAGAAGGAGAAGAAGAAGGAGAAGGAGACGGAGAGGGAGAAGGAGACAGAGAGGGAGAAGGAGAAGGATAAGGAGAAGGAGAAGAAGAAGGAGAAGGAGACGGAG
This sequence comes from Oncorhynchus clarkii lewisi, assembly GCF_045791955.1. NCBI lineage: Eukaryota > Metazoa > Chordata > Actinopteri > Salmoniformes > Salmonidae > Oncorhynchus > Oncorhynchus clarkii. The sequence goes on from NC_092147.1 coordinate 4,932,249, forward strand.
AGGGAGAAGGAGACAGAGAGGGAGAAGGAGACAGAGAGGGAGAAGGAGAAGGATAAGGAGAAGGAGAAGAAGAAGAAGAAGGAGAAGGAGACGGAGAGGGAGAAGGAGACAGAGAGGGAGAAGGAGAAGGATAAGGATAAGGAGAAGGAGAAGGAGAAGGAGAAGGAGAAGAAGAAGGAGACAGAGAAGGAGAAGGATAAGGAGAGGGAGAAGGAGACAGAGAGGGAGAAGGAGAAGGAGAAGAAGAAGGAGAAGGAGAAGGAGAAGGAGAAGAAGAAGGAGAAGGAGACGGAGAGGGAGAAGGAGACAGAGAGGGAGAAGGATAAGGAGAGGGAGAAGGAGACAGAGAGGGAGAAGGAGAAGGAGACGGAGAGGGAGAAGGAGACAGAGAGGGAGAAGGAGAAGGATAAGGAGAAGGAGAAGGAGAAGGAGAAGGAGAAGGAGAAGAAGAAGGAGACAGAGAAGGAGAAGGATAAGGAGAGGGAGAAGGAGACAGAGAGGGAGAAGGAGAAGGAGAAGAAGAAGGAGAAGGAGAAGGAGAAGGAGAAGGAGAAGAAGAAGGAGAAGGAGACGGAGAGGGAGAAGGAGACAGAGAGGGAGAAGGATAAGGAGAGGGAGAAGGAGACAGAGAGGGAGAAGGAGAAGGAGAAGAAGAAGGAGAAGGAGAAGGAGAAGGAGAAGGAGAAGAAGAAGGAGAAGGAGACAGAGAAGGAGAAGGATAAGGAGAGGGAGAAGGAGACAGAGAGGGAGAAGGAGACGGAGAGGGAGAAGGAGACAGAGAGGGAGAAGGAGAAGGAGAAGGAGACGGAGAGGGAGAAGGAGACAGAGAAGGAGAAGGAGAAGGAGAAGGAGAAGAAGAAGGAGAAGGAGACGGAGAGGGAGAAGGAGACAGAGAGGGAGAAGGAGAAGGAGAAGGATAAGGAGAAGGAGAAGAAGAAGGAGAAGGAGACAGAGAAGGAGAAGGAGACAGAGAAGGAGAAGGAGAAGGAGAGGGAGAAGGAGAAGGAGAAGGAGAAGAAGAAGGAGAAGGAGACGGAGAGGGAGAAGGAGAGGGAGAAGGAGAAGGAGAAGGAGAAGGAGAAGGAGAAGAAGAAGGAGAAGAAGAAGGAGAAGAAGAAGGAGAAGAAGAAGGAGAAGGAGACAGAGAGGGAGAAGGAGAAGGAGAAGGAGAAGGAGAAGGAGACAGAGAGGGAGAAGGAGACAGAGAAGGAGAAGGAGAAGGAGAAGAGTCCTTAATAAGACAGAAGAAGAATACATCGAGACTGAATAAGTAGGCTACATCAACACATAGTTCTACTATCTGATAACAGCAGCCGTTTCCTTCTCAATGTTGTGGTACGGGTTTTTATCAGCATCGTTTCCTGACCCTTTCAGGGTTTTTTTTGTAAATCGGTCAGTGCCTAAGCATTTCTGTGAAATGTACAGTATGGTAACTGCATGTTACATAACCAAGACGACTAAGACTAGAATTGGGGTAAATTTGCACGTAATTTTACAAGGTTGTAGTTGGTTACACAACACATTGTGTTCCATATTAATCTGATAAAACAGGTCAAGATGTCTTGAGAAACCAGAGGACTTTATATACTACGTAGATCTGGGACCTTGAGGGATATAAACTACGTAGATCTGGGACCTTGAGGACTATATATTATGTAGATCTGGGACGTTGAGGACTATATACTACGTAGATCTGGGACCTTGAGGACTATATACTACGTAGATCTGGGACCTTGAGGACTATATACTATGTAGATCTGGGACGTTGAGGACTATATACTACGTAGATCTGGGACCTTGAGGGATATATACTTCGTAGATCTGGGACCTTGAGGACTATATACTTCGTAGATCTGGGACCTTGATCTGGGCGGCAGGGTAGCCTAGTGGTCAGAGCGTTGGACTAGTGACCGGAAGGCTGCAAGTTCAAACCCCCGAGCTGACAAGGTACAAATCTGTCGTTCTGCCCCTGAACAGGCAGTTAACCCACTGTTCCTAGGCCGTCATTGAAAATAAGAATTTGTTCTTAACTGACTTGCCTGGTTAAATAAAGGTAAAATAAAAATAAATAAAATATACTACGTAGATCAGGGACCTTGAGGGATATACACTATGTAGATCTGGAACCTTGAGGACTATATACTACGTAGATCTGGGACATTGAGGGATATATACTCCGTGTATCTGGGACCTTGAGGGATATATACTATGTAGATCTGGGACCTTGAGGGATATATACTACGTAGATCTGGGACCCTGAGGGATATATACTACGTAGCGGGTTTGAGGAGTTAGAAAGGTACCTTTGGTCAACTCTGAGTTCAACTCGGGATAAGCGGTCATACGATAGTGGCTCGCCTTTTAGCCAGGTACATTTCTGTGGCAACGAATCCTTCAGAACTAACCTGGTCCAGGGCAGGCTAACTCAGGGCTAACTCTGTTTATCCTGTATCCAGAACTAACCTGCTCCAAGGCAGGCTAACGCAGGGCTAACTCTGTTTATCTTGCATTCAGAACTAACCTGCTCCAGGGCAGGCTAACTCAGGGCAAACTTTACTTATCCAGAATGGAATGTCTGAGCTACAAGTTGAGGGCCAATTAAATCAGATCCCCTCCCCCTCACAAACATTGCATTATCATCATCCACTTAATTTGCACAGTAAAACGTTTGTATGATGTTATCAAATCAAATGTATTTATAAAGCCCTTCTTACATCAGTTGATACTGTTGTAACAGTATTACTTTAGACCGTCCCCTCGCCCATACCCGGGCGCGAACCAGGGACCTTCTGCACACATCAACAGTCACCCCTCGAAGCATCGTTACCCATCACTCCACAAAAGCTGCGGCCCTTGCAGAGCAAGGAGAACTACTACTTCAATGTCTCAGAGCAAGCGACGTCACCGATTGAAACGCTATTTAGCGCGCACCGCTAACTAAGCTAGCCGTTTCACATCCGTTACACTGTATATCAAAGTGCTGTACAGAAACCCAGCCTAAAACCCCAAACAGGAAGCAATGCAGGTGTTGAAGCACAGTGGCTAGGAAAAACTCCCTAGAAAGGCTAGAACCTAGGAAGAGACCTAGAGAAGAACCAGGCTCTGAGGGGTGGGCCAGTACTCTTCTGGCTGTTATAAAATTATTTTATCGATAGAAGTGGGGGGGGGGGGGGGGTGTTGTGTGCAGTGATAAGCACACCAAAGAAACAAGGATATCTAGTCAGTAGAACAACTGAATGCATCTTCCGCATTTAACCCAACCCCTCTGAATCAGAGAGGTGTGGAGGACTGCCTTAATCAACATCCACGGCGCCTGTGGAACACAGGGTTAACTGCCTTGTTCAGGGGCAGAACGACAGATTTTTTTTTTACCTTGTCAGCTCAGGGATTCAAACCAGCAACCTTTCAGTTATTGGCCCAACTCTCTAACCACTAGGCTACCTACCGGCGTTAACAGCTTCCTAACGGCATTAAGAGCCTATTTCACAACATCGTCTGGTGAATTTGCAAGATCACTTTTCTTTCATTTTGATTTCTGCACAACTGTAAATGTGGCGCTGACTTGCCCCATAATATTGATGTTTCAGCATCGCCTCATGGAATAGTTTTGGGGGTCGACTAGCACTCGTAGTTACAAGCCTGCTAGAGTTAGCCGACATGCGGAAGAGCAATACCCACGGTCGTAGCAACAGATGAAGCCTAAACTGGAATGTGAAGCTAACCTGAAGCTAGTTCATTTCAGAAAAGCCTGGGTTCATCTAGCTACGTACATAGTATACCCTTCTGGTTTCAACTGGAACCTGCAGAGATGAGGAATGGGATTAGGTCACATAGACCTCGTTCATTATCTGGCATGTTTAATCTCCAATGGGCCATTCCAAGGTTTGTGTCCCAAATGAAACCCTATGGGTCCTGATCGAATGTAGTGCACTACATAGGGAATATGGTGCCGTTTTGGACACAACCCCAGCCCTGGGATTCTTGGTTGATTTTTAAGCTTTGCCAACAGAGCAGGACTCCCAGATCTAGGCCACGGCTCTTTGCCAGGCCTCCTCTCTCCTCTCTGCTCTGAGTATCAGTTGAGCACCACACTTTTTGCTCTTTACAGATTTATATCAGATGTTCTCTAGAGCAAGACTATATTGAGACATTCTTTGGAGTTTCTTAAAGTAGTGGCTCAATTAAAATCAACTTCATTTCTGGATGTTTATTTTAATTTTTTTTAAATATCTATTACAGACACCTTATGCTTTGAGGTGAAATCCGCGAGTTAGCAAAAACAGTGGCATGTCTCTGTGTACAGAGCAGGGAGGTTTATTTTTGCACAGTCATCATTGTGTTGTGTTCAGGCTCTTGTTTGCCTCAGTTTTCCTTAGCTATTCTCTCAGTGAACACATTCAGGACACGTTCAGGACACATTCAGGACAGACCTGATAGGCGGGTACAACATTGGGAAACACATACAGCTGTCATCGTTCAAAAATGGTTCTATGAGTGCAGACACAGGCATTCTTACTTCTTTCTCACTGTCAACTATGACTGTCTTAGTACTGAGTCTGTCATCTATTATCAACTATACTAAACAAACCGCGGACTTAGTCAATCACTGAACCACAGGCCGGTTACATGAGAGGTCAAAGCTGAGCAACGCAACTTCTCTTTCTGTTTCCTAACTTGTTCTTGCCCTTATACATACTCTATGTTCTGACTAGTATCCATAGTATCCATGCAGTACTACTGACAGGGTTCTGACTAGTATCCATAGTATCCATGTAGTACTACTGACAGGGTTCTGACTAGTATCCATGCAGTACTACTGACAGGGTTCTGATTAGTATCCATGTAGTACTACTGACAGGGTTCTGACTAGTATCCATAGTATCCATACAGTACTACTGCCAGGGTTCTGACTAGTATCCATAGTATCCATGCAGTACTACTGACAGGGTTCTGATTAGTATCCATGTAGTACTACCGACAGGGTTCTGACTAGTATCCATAGTATCCATACAGTACTACTGACAGGGTTCTGATTAGTATCCATGTAGTACTACTGACAGGGTTCTGACTAGTATCCATGTAGTACTACTGACAGGGTTCTGATTAGTATCCATGTAGTACTACTGACAGGGTTCTGATTAGTATCCATGTAGTACTACTGACAGGGTTCTGATTAGAATCCATAGTATACATACAGTACTACTGACAGGGTTCTGACTAGTATCCATAGTATACATGTAGTACTACTGACAGGGTTCTGACTAGTATCCATGTAGTACTACTGACAGGGTTCTGAGTAGTATCCATAGTATCCATACAGTACTACTGACAGGGTTCTGAATAGTATCCATAGTATCCATGTAGTACTACTGACAAGGTTCTGACTAGTATCCATAGTATCCATGTAGTACTACTGACAAGGTTCTGACTAGTATCCATAGTATCCATGTAGTACTACTGACAGGGTTCTGACTAGTATCCATGTAGTACTACTGACAGGGTTCTGAGTAGTATCCATAGTATCCATACAGTACTACTGATAGGGTTCTGAATAGTATCCATAGTATCCATGTAGTACTACTGACAGGGTTCTGACTAGTATCCATAGTATCCATGTAGTACTACTGACAAGGTTCTGACTAGTATCCATAGTATCCATGTAGTACTACTGACAGGGTTCTGACTAGTATCCATGTAGTACTACTGCCAGGGTTCTGACTAGTATCCATAGTATCCATGCAGTACTACTGACAGGGTTCTGACTAGAATTCATGCAGTACTACTGCCAGGGTTCTGACTAGTATCCATAGTATCCATACAGTACTACTGACAGGGTTCTGACTAGTATCCATGTAGTACTACTGACAGGGTTCTGACTAGTATCCATAGTATCCATGTAGTACTACTGACAGGGTTCTGACTAGTATCCATGTAGTACTACTGACAGGGTTCTGATTAGTATCCATGTAGTACTACTGACAGGGTTCTGATTAGTATCCATGTAGTACTACTGACAGGGTTCTGACTAGTATCCATAGTATCCATACAGTACTACTGACAGGGTTCTGACTAGTATCCATAGTATCCATACAGTACTACTGACAAGGTTCTGACTAGTATCCATGTAGTACTACTGACAGGGTTCTGACTAGTATCCATAGTATCCATGTAGTACTACTGACAGGGTTCTGACTAGTATCCATGTAGTACTACTGACAGGGTTCTGACTAGTATCCATAGTATCCATACAGTACTACTGACAGGGTTCTGACTAGTATCCATAGTATCCATGTAGTACTACTGACAGGGTTCTGAGTAGTATCCATGTAGTACTACTGACAGGGTTCTGATTAGTATCCATAGTATCCATGTAGTACTACTGACAGGGTTCTGACTAGTATCCATAGTATCCATGCAGTACTACTGACAGGGTTCTGACTGGTATCCATAGTATCCATGTAGTACTACTGACAGGGTTCTGACTAGTATCCATAGTATCCATGTAGTACTACTGACAGGGTTCTGACTAGTATCCATGTAGTACTACTGACAGGGTTCTGACTAGTATCCATAGTATCCATGTAGTACTTCTGACAGGGTTCTGACTAGTATCCATGTAGTACTACTGACAAGGTTCTGACTAGTATCCATACAGTACTACTGACAGGGTTCTGACTAGTATCCATAGTATCCATACAGTACTACTGACAGGGTTCTGACTAGTATCCATAGTATCCATACAGTACTACTGACAGGGTTCTGAGTAGTATCCATACAGTACTACTGACAGGGTTCTGACTAGTATCCATAGTATCCATGTAGTACTACTGACAATGTTCTGACTAGTATCCATACAGTACTACTGACAGGGTTCTGACTAGTATCCATAGTATCCATGCAGTACTACTGACAGGGTTCTGACTAGTATCCATAGTATCCATGCAGTACTACTGACAGGGTTCTGACTAGTATCCATAGTATCCATGCAGTACTACTGACAGGGTTCTGACTAGTATCCACAGTATCCATGCAGTACTACTGACAGGGTTCTGACTAGTATCCATAGTATCCATGCAGTACTACTGACAGGGTTCTGACTAGTATCCATAGTATCCATGCAGTACTACTGACAGGGTTCTGACTAGTATCCATAGAATCCATGCAGTACTACTGACAGGGTTCTGACTATTATCCATAGTATCCATGCAGTACTACTGACAGGGTTCTGACTAGTATCCATAGTATCCATGCAGTACTACTGACAGGGTTCTGACTAGTATCCATAGTATCCATGCAGTACTACTGACAGGGTTCTGACTAGTATCCATAGTATCCATGCAGTACTACTGACAGGGTTCTGACTAGTATCCATAGTATCCATGCAGTGTTACTGACAGGGTTCTGACTAGTATCCATGTAGTACTACTGACAGGGTTCTGACTAGTATCCATAGTATCCATGTAGTACTACTGACAGGGTTCTGACTAGTATCCATAGTATCCATGTAGTACTACTGACAGGGCTCTGATTAGTATCCATGTAGTACTACTGACAGGGTTCTGATTAGTATCCATGTAGTACTACTGACAGGGTTCTGATTAGTATCCATGTAGTACTACTGACAGGGTTCTGACTAGTATCCATTGTATCCATACAGTACTACTGACAGGGTTCTGACTAGTATCCATAGTATCCATACAGTACTACTGACAAGGTTCTGACTAGTATCCATGTAGTACTACTGACAGGGTTCTGACTAGTATCCATAGTATCCATGTAGTACTACTGACAGGGTTCTGACTAGTATCCATAGTATCCATACAGTACTACTGACAGGGTTCTGACTAGTATCCATAGTATCAATGTAGTACTACTGACAGGGTTCTGACTAGTATCCATAGTATCCATGCAGTACTACTGACAGGGTTCTGACTAGTATCCATGCAGTACTACTGACAGGGTTCTGACTAGTATCCATAGTATCCATGCAGTACTACTGACAGGGTTCTGACTAGTATCCATAGTATCCATGCAGTACTACTGACAGGGTTCTGACTAGTATCCATAGTATCCATGCAGTACTACTGACAGGGTTCTGACTAGTATCCATAGTATCCATGTAGTACTACTGACAGGGTTCTGACTAGTATCCATGTAGTACTACTGACAAGGTTCTGACTAGTATCCATACAGTACTACTGACAGGGTTCTGACTAGTATCCATAGTATCCATACAGTACTACTGACAGGGTTCTGACTAGTATCCATAGTATCCATAGAGTACTACTGACATGGTTCTGAGTAGTATCCATAGTATCCATGTAGTACTTCTGACAATGTTCTTACTAGTATCCATACAGTACTACTGACAGGGTTCTGACTAGTATCCATAGTATCCATACAGTACTACTGACAGGGTTCTGACTAGTATCCATAGTATCTATACAGGACTACTGACAGGGTTCTGATTAGTATCCATGCAGTACTACTGACAAGGTTCTGACTAGTATCCATAGTATCCATGCAGTACTACTGACAGGGTTCTGACTAGTATCCATAGTATCCATGCAGTACTACTGACAGGGTTCTGACTAGTATCCATAGTATCCATGCAGTACTACTGACAGGGTTCTGACTAGTATCCATAGTATACATGTAGTACTACTGACAGGGTTCTGACTAGTATCCATAGTATCCATGCAGTGCTACTGACAGGGTTCTGACTAGTATCAATGCAGTACTACTGACAGGGTTCTGACTAGTATCCATAGTATCCATGTAGTACTACTGAGAGGGTTCTGACTAGTATCCATGTAGTACTACTGACAGGGTTCTGACTAGTATCCATGTAGTACTACTGACAGGGTTCTGACTAGTATCCATAGTATCCATGTAGTACTACTGACAGGGTTCTGACTAGTATCCATAGTATCAATGCAGTACTACTGACAGGGTTCTGACTAGTATCCATAGTATCCATGTAGTACTACTGACAGGGTTCTGACTAGTATCCATAGTATCCATGCAGTGCTACTGACAGGGTTCTGACTAGTATCAATGCAGTACTACTGACAGGGTTCTGACTAGTATCCATAGTATCCATGCAGTACTACTGACAGGGTTCTGACTAGTATCCATAGTATCCATGCAGTACTACTGACAGGGTTCTGACTAGTATCCATAGTATCCATGCAGTACTACTGACAGGGTTCTGACTAGTATCCATAGTATCCATGCAGTACTAATGACAGGGTTCTGACTAGTATCCATGTAGTACTACTGCCAGGGTTCTGACTAGTATCCAGAGTATCCATACAGTACTACTGACAGGGTTCTGACTAGTATCCATAGTATCCATGCAGTACTACTGACAGGGTTCTGACTAGTATCCATAGTATCCATGTAGTACTACTGACAGGGTTCTGACTAGTATCCATAGTATCCATGTAGTACTACTGACAGGGTTCTGACTAGTATCCATAGTATCCATACAGTCCTACTGACAGGGTTCTGACTAGTATCCATAGTATCCATGCAGTACTACTGACAGGGTTCTGACTAGTATCCATAGTATCCATGCAGTACTACTGACAGGGTTCTGACTAGTATCCATAGTATCCATGCAGTGCTACTGACAGGGTTCTGAATAGTATCCATAGTATCCATGTAGTACTACTGACAGGGTTCTGACTAGTATCCATAGTATCCATGCAGTACTACTGACAGGGTTCTGACTAGTATCCATAGTATCCATGCAGTACTACTGACAGGGTTCTGACTAGTATCCATGCAGTACTACTGACAGGGTTCTGACTAGTATCCATAGTATCCATGCAGTAATACTGACAGGGTTCTGACTAGTATCCATAGTATCCATGCAGTACTACTGACAGGGTTCTGACTAGTATCCATAGTATCCATACAGTACTACTGACAGGGTTCTGACTAGTATCCATAGTATCCATACAGTACTACTGACAGGGTTCTGACTAGTATCCATAGTATCCATGCAGTACTACTGACAGGGTTCTGACTAGTATCCATGTAGTACTACTGACAGGGTTCTGACTAGTATCCATAGTATCCATGTAGTACTACTGACAGGGTTCTGACTAGTATCCATAGTATCCATACAGTACTACTGACAGGGTTCTGACTAGTATCCATGTAGTACTACTGACAGGGTTCTGACTAGTATCCATAGTATCCATGTAGTACTACTGACAGGGTTCTGACTAGTATCCATAGTATCCATGTAGTACTACTGACAAGGTTCTGACTAGTATCCATAGTATCCATGTAGTACTACTGACAGGGTTCTGACTAGTATCCATGTAGTACTACTGACAGGGTTCTGAGTAGTATCCATAGTATCCATACAGTACTACTGACAGGGTTCTGAATAGTATCCATAGTATCCATGTAGTAATACTGACAGGGTTCTGACTAGTATCCATAGTATCCATGTAGTACTACTGACAAGGTTCTGACTAGTATCCATAGTATCCATGTAGTACTACTGACAGGGTTCTGACTAGTATCCATGTAGTACTACTGCCAGGGTTCTGACTAGTATCCATAGTATCCATGCAGTACTACTGACAGGGTTCTGACTAGAATTCATGTAGTACTACTGCCAGGGTTCTGACTAGTATCCATAGTATCCATACAGTACTACTGACAGGGTTCTGACTAGTATCCATAGTATCCATGCAGTACTACTGACAGGGTTCTGACTAGTATCCATAGTATCCATGCAGTACTACTGACAGGGTTCTGACTAGTATCCATGTAGTACTACTGCCAGGGTTCTGACTAGTATCCAGAGTATCCATACAGTACTACTGACAGGGTTCTGACTAGTATCCATAGTATCCATGCAGTACTACTGACAGGGTTCTGACTAGTATCCATAGTATCCATGTAGTACTACTGACAGGGTTCTGACTAGTATCCATAATATCCATGTAGTACTACTGACAGTAGTATCCATAGTATCCACTAGTATCCATAGTATCCATACAGTCCTACTGACAGGGTTCTGACTAGTATCCATGCAGTACTACTGACAGGGTTCTGACTAGTATCCATAGTATCCATGCAGTACTACTGACAGGGTTCTGACTAGTATCCATAGTATCCATGCAGTACTACTGACAGGGTTCTGACTAGTATCCATAGTATCCATGCAGTGCTACTGACAGGGTTCTGAATAGTATCCATAGTATCCATGTAGTACTACTGACAGGGTTCTGACTAGTATCCATAGTATCCATGCAGTACTACTGACAGGGTTCTGACTAGTATCCATAGTATCCATGCAGTACTACTGACAGGGTTCTGACTAGTATCCATGCAGTACTACTGACAGGGTTCTGACTAGTATCCATAGTATCCATGCAGTAATACTGACAGGGTTCTGACTAGTATCCATAGTATCCATGCAGTACTACTGACAGGGTTCTGACTAGTATCCATAGTATCCATACAGTACTACTGACAGGGTTCTGACTAGTATCCATAGTATCCATACAGTACTACTGACAGGGTTCTGAGTAGTATCCATAGTATCCATGCAGTACTACTGACAGGGTTCTGACTAGTATCCATGTAGTACTACTGACAGGGTTCTGACTAGTATCCATAGTATCCATGTAGTACTACTGACAGGGTTCTGACTAGTATCCATAGTATCCATACAGTACTACTGACAGGGTTCTGACTAGTATCCATGTAGTACTACTGACAGGGTTCTGACTAGTATCCATAGTATCCATGTAGTACTACTGACAGGGTTCTGACTAGTATCCATAGTATCCATGTAGTACTACTGACAAGGTTCTGACTAGTATCCATAGTATCCATGTAGTACTACTGACAGGGTTCTGACTAGTATCCATGTAGTACTACTGACAGGGTTCTGAGTAGTATCCATAGTATCCATACAGTACTACTGACAGGGTTCTGAATAGTATCCATAGTATCCATGTAGTACTACTGACAGGGTTCTGACTAGTATCCATAGTATCCATGTAGTACTACTGACAAGGTTCTGACTAGTATCCATAGTATCCATGTAGTACTACTGCCAGGGTTCTGACTAGTATCCATGTAGTACTACTGCCAGGGTTCTGACTAGTATCCATAGTATCCATGCAGTACTACTGACAGGGTTCTGACTAGAATTCATGTAGTACTACTGCCAGGGTTCTGACTAGTATCCATAGTATCCATACAGTACTACTGACAGGGTTCTGACTAGTATCCATGTAGTACTACTGACAGGGTTCTGACTAGTATCCATAGTATCCATGTAGTACTACTGACAGGGTTCTGACTAGTATCCATGTAGTACTACTGACAGGGTTCTGATTAGTATCCATGTAGTACTACTGACAGGGTTCTGACTAGTATCCATAGTATCCATACAGTACTACTGACAGGGTTCTGACTAGTATCCATAGTATCCATACAGTACTACTGACAAGGTTCTGACTAGTATCCATGTAGTACTACTGACAGGGTTCTGACTAGTATCCATAGTATCCATGTAGTACTACTGACAGGGTTCTGACTAGTATCCATGTAGTACTACTGACAGGGTTCTGACTAGTATCCATAGTATCCATACAGTACTACTGACAGGGTTCTGACTAGTATCCATAGTATCCATGTAGTACTACTGACAGGGTTCTGAGTAGTATCCATGTAGTACTACTGACAGGGTTCTGATTAGTATCCATAGTATCCATGTAGTACTACTGACAGGGTTCTGACTAGTATCCATAGTATCCATGCAGTACTACTGACAGGGTTCTGACTGGTATCCATAGTATCCATGTAGTACTACTGACAGGGTTCTGACTAGTATCCATAGTATCCATGTAGTACTACTGACAGGGTTCTGACTAGTATCCATGTAGTACTACTGACAGGGTTCTGACTAGTATCCATAGTATCCATGTAGTACTTCTGACAGGGTTCTGACTAGTATCCATGTAGTACTACTGACAAGGTTCTGACTAGTATCCATACAGTACTACTGACAGGGTTCTGACTAGTATCCATAGTATCCATACAGTACTACTGACAGGGTTCTGACTAGTATCCATAGTATCCATACAGTACTACTGACAGGGTTCTGATTAGTATCCATGCAGTACTACTGACAGGGTTCTGACTAGTATCCATAGTATCCATAGAGTACTACTGACATGGTTCTGAGTAGTATCCATACAGTACTACTGACAGGGTTCTGACTAGTATCCATAGTATCCATGTAGTACTACTGACAATGTTCTGACTAGTATCCATACAGTACTACTGACAGGGTTCTGACTAGTATCCATAGTATCCATGCAGTACTACTGACAGGGTTCTGACTAGTATCCATAGTATCCATGCAGTACTACTGACAGGGTTCTGACTAGTATCCATAGTATCCATGCAGTACTACTGACAGGGTTCTGACTAGTATCCATAGTATCCATGCAGTACTACTGACAGGGTTCTGACTAGTATCCATAGTATCCATGCAGTACTACTGACAGGGTTCTGACTAGTATCCATAGTATCCATGCAGTACTACTGACAGGGTTCTAACTAGTATCCATAGTATCCATGCAGTACTACTGACAGGGTTCTGACTAGTATCCATAGTATCCATGCAGTACTACTGACAGGGTTCTGACTAGTATCCATAGTATCCATGCAGTACTACTGACAGGGTTCTGACTAGTATCCATAGAATCCATGCAGTACTACTGACAGGGTTCTGACTAGTATCCATAGTATCCATGCAGTACTACTGACAGGGTTCTGACTAGTATCCATAGTATCCATGCAGTACTACTGACAGGGTTCTGACTAGTATCCATAGTATCCATGCAGTACTACTGACAGGGTTCTGACTAGTATCCATAGTATCCATGCAGTACTACTGACAGGGTTCTGACTAGTATCCATAGTATCCATGCAGTGCTACTGACAGGGTTCTGACTAGTATCCATGTAGTACTACTGACAGGGTTCTGACTAGTATCCATAGTATCCATGTAGTACTACTGACAGGGTTCTGACTAGTATCCATAGTATCCATGCAGTACTACTGACAGGGTTCTGACTAGTATCCATAGTATCCATGTAGTACTACTGACAGGGTTCTGATTAGTATCCATGTAGTACTACTGACAGGGTTCTGATTAGTATCCATGTAGTACTACTGACAGGGTTCTGACTAGTATCCATAGTATCCATACAGTACTACTGACAGGGTTCTGACTAGTATCCATAGTATCCATACAGTACTACTGACAAGGTTCTGACTAGTATCCATGTAGTACTACTGACAGGGTTCTGACTAGTATCCATAGTATCCATGTAGTACTACTGACAGGGTTCTGACTAGTATCCATAGTATCCATACAGTACTACTGACAGGGTTCTGACTAGTATCCATAGTATCCATGTAGTACTACTGACAGGGTTCTGACTAGTATCCATAGTATCCATGCAGTACTACTGACAGGGTTCTGACTAGTATCCATGCAGTACTACTGACAGGGTTCTGACTAGTATCCATAGTATCCATGCAGTACTACTGACAGGGTTCTGACTAGTATCCATAGTATCCATGCAGTACTACTGACAGGGTTCTGACTAGTATCCATAGTATCCATGCAGTACTACTGACAGGGTTCTGACTAGTATCCATAGTATCCATGTAGTACTACTGACAGGGTTCTGACTAGTATCCATGTAGTACTACTGACAAGGTTCTGACTAGTATCCATACAGTACTACTGACAGGGTTCTGACTAGTATCCATAGTATCCATGCAGTGCTACTGACAGGGTTCTGACTAGTATCAATGCAGTACTACTGACAGGGTTCTGACTAGTATCCATAGTATCCATGCAGTACTACTGACAGGGTTCTGACTAGTATCCATAGTATCCATGCAGTACTACTGACAGGGTTCTGACTAGTATCCATAGTATCCATGCAGTACTACTGACAGGGTTCTGACTAGTATCCATAGTATCCATGCAGTACTACTGACAGGGTTCTGACTAGTATCCATGTAGTACTACTGCCAGGGTTCTGACTAGTATCCAGAGTATCCATACAGTACTACTGACAGGGTTCTGACTAGTATCCATAGTATCCATGCAGTACTACTGACAGGGTTCTGACTAGTATCCATAGTATCCATGTAGTACTACTGACAGGGTTCTGACTAGTATCCATAGTATCCATGTAGTACTACTGACAGGGTTCTGACTAGTATCCATGCAGTACTACTGACAGGGTTCTGACTAGTATCCATAGTATCCATGCAGTACTACTGACAGGGTTCTGACTAGTATCCATAGTATCCATGCAGTACTACTGACAGGGTTCTGACTAGTAATCAAATCAAATTTTATTTGTCACATACACATGGTTAGCAGATGTTAATGCGAGTGTAGCGAAATGCTTGTGCTTCTAGTTCCGACAATGCAGTAATAACAAGTAATCTAACTAACAATTCCAAAACTACTGTCTTGTACACAGTGTAAGGGGATAAAGAATATGTACATAAGGATATATGAATGAGTGATGGTACAGAGCAGCATAGGCAAGATACAGTAGATGGTATCGGGTACAGTATGTACAAATGAGATGAGTATGTAAACAAAGTGGCATAGTATAGTATAAAGTGGCTAGTGATACATGTATTACATAAGGATACCGTCGATGATATAGAGTACAGTATATACGTATGCGTATGAGATGAATAATGTAGGGTAAGTAACATTTATATAAGGTAGCATTGTTTAAAGTGGCTAGTGATATATTTACATCATTTCCCATCAATTCCCATTATTAAAGTGGCTGGAGTTGAGTCAGTGTCAGTGTGTTGGCAGCAGCCACTCAGTGTTAGTGGTGGCTGTTTAACAGTCTGATGGCCTTGAGATAGAAGCTGTTTTTCAGTCTCTCGGTCCCAGCTTTGATGCACCTGTACTGACCTCGCCTTCTGGATGATAGCGGGGTGAACAGGCAGTGGCTCGGGTGGTTGATGTCCTTGATGATCTTTATGGCCTTCCTGTGACATCGGGTGGTGTAGGTGTCCTGGAGGGCAGGTAGTTTGCCCCCGGTGATGCGTTGTGCAGACCTCACTACCCTCTGGAGAGCCTTACGGTTGAGGGCGGTGCAGTTGCCATACCAGGCGGTGATACAGCCCGCCAGGATGCTCTCGATTGTGCATCTGTAGAAGTTTGTGAGTGCTTTTGGTGACAAGCCAAATTTCTTCAGCCTCCTGAGGTTGAAGAGGCGCTGCTGCGCCTTCTTCACGATGCTGTCTGTGTGAGTGGACCAATTCAGTTTGTCTGTGATGTGTATGCCGAGGAACTTAAAACTTGCTACCCTCTCCACTACTGTTCCATCGATGTGGATAGGGGGGTGTTCCCTCTGCTGTTTCCTGAAGTCCACAATCATCTCCTTAGTTTTGTTGACGTTGAGTGTGAGGTTGTTTTCCTGACACCACACTCCGAGGGCCCTCACCTCCTCCCTGTAGGCCGTCTCATCGTTGTTGGTAATCAAGCCTACCACTGTTGTGTCGTCCGCAAACTTGATGATTGAGTTGGAGGCGTGCGTGGCCACGCAGTCGTGGGTGAACAGGGAGTACAGGAGAGGGCTCAGAACGCAACCTTGTGGGGCCCCAGTGTTGAGGATCAGCGGGGAGGAGATGTTGTTGCCTACCCTCACCACCTGGGGGCGGCCCGTCAGGAAGTCCAGTACCCAGTTGCACAGGGCGGGGTCGAGACCCAGGGTCTCGAGCTTGATGACGAGCTTGGAGGGTACTATGGTGTTGAATGCCGAGCTGTAGTCGATGAACAGCATTCTCACATAGGTATTCCTCTTGTCCAGATGGGTTAGGGCAGTGTGCAGTGTGGTTGAGATTGCATCGTCTGTGGACCTATTTGGGCGGTAAGCAAATTGGAGTGGGTCTAGGGTGTCAGGTAGGGTGGAGGTGATATGGTCCTTGACTAGTCTCTCAAAGCACTTCATGATGACGGATGTGAGTGCTACGGGGCGGTAGTCATTTAGCTCAGTTACCTTAGCTTTCTTGGGAACAGGAACAATGGTGGCCCTCTTGAAGCATGTGGGAACAGCAGACTGGTATAGGGATTGATTGAATATGTCCGTAAACACACCGGCCAGCTGGTCTGCGCATGCTCTGAGGGCGCGGCTGGGGATGCCATCTGGGCCTGCAGCCTTGCGAGGGTTAACACGTTTAAATGTCTTACTCACCTCGGCTGCAGTGAAGGAGAGACCGCATGTTTTCGTTGCAGGCCGTGTCAGTGGCACTGTATTGTCCTCAAAGCGGGCAAAAAAGTTATTTAGTCTGCCTGGGAGCAAGACATCCTGGTCCGTGACTGGGCTGGGTTTCTTCCTGTAGTCCGTGATTGACTGTAGACCCTGCCACATGCCTCTTGTGTCTGAGCCGTTGAATTGAGATTCTACTTTGTCTCTGTACTGGCGCTTAGCTTGTTTGATAGCCTTGCGGAGGGAATAGCTGCACTGTTTGTATTCGGTCATGTTACCAGACACCTTGCCCTGATTAAAAGCAGTGGTTCGCGCTTTCAGTTTCACACGAATGCTGCCATCAATCCACGGTTTCTGGTTAGGGAATGTTTTAATCGTTGCTATGGGAACGACATCTTCAACGCACGTTCTAATGAACTCGCACACCGAATCAGCGTATTCGTCAATGTTGTTATCTGACGCAATACGAAACATCTCCCAGTCCACGTGATGGAAGCAGTCTTGGAGTGTGGAGTCAGCTTGGTCGGACCAGCGTTGGACAGACCTCAGCGTGGGAGCCTCTTGTTTTAGTTTCTGTCTGTAGGCAGGGATCAACAAAATGGAGTCGTGGTCAGCTTTTCCGAAAGGGGGGCGGGGCAGGGCCTTATATGCGTCGCGGAAGTTAGAGTAACAATGGTCCAAGGTCTTTCCTCCCCTGGTTGCGCAATCGATATGCTGATAAAATTTGGGGAGTCTTGTTTTCAGATTAGCCTTGTTAAAATCCCCAGCTACAATGAATGCAGCCTCCGGATAAATTGTTTCCAGT
The DNA here is from genome assembly GCF_045791955.1 of Oncorhynchus clarkii lewisi. Taxonomy (NCBI): domain Eukaryota; kingdom Metazoa; phylum Chordata; class Actinopteri; order Salmoniformes; family Salmonidae; genus Oncorhynchus; species Oncorhynchus clarkii. The sequence goes on from NC_092147.1 coordinate 4,950,363, forward strand.
TTGCAGAGAGTTAAATAAAGTTCGTTCAGAGCCATCGATGTGTCTGCAGTACTACTGACAGGGTTCTGAGTAGTATCCATAGTATCCATGTAGTACTACTGACAGGGTTCTGACTAGTATCCATGCAGTACTACTGACAGGGTTCTGACTAGTATCCATGCAGTACTACTGACAGGGTTCTGACTAGTATCCATGCAGTACTACTGACAGGGTTCTGACTAGTATCCATGTAGTACTACTGACAGGGTCTGCTGTAGACCCACATTATATGAAAAGGTAAACATTCCCACAAGGCAGTGCGGTCTGAGCCGCCCTCCCTGCTGCAGAGACATAAACCACCGCGACGGTGAAACCCATATAAACACAGCCAATACCAAGTCAGCCACACTGAGGGGACCAGTGGTAGGCTTGATTACCAACGACGACGAGTCGGCCTACCGGGAGGAGGTGAGGTGATTTGATTTGATTTGACCCATTTTTTTTATTTCTGTCTGACTGCGGT